>NC_081350.1:42184036-42484036 GCF_029784015.1 Lycium ferocissimum | reverse complement strand
ACTAACATTAATAATTACTAATTAATTCTATTTCGATTGAACTACCTCCTAAGCCCTTCAACTATCTAACTTTATTACTACCCCCAAAGGTCGTCTATTACTTCTAAAACTTACAAATCCTATTCCTGAACTACCTACAAACCTTACTAACTAATCCTATTTTTGTTGGACTAACTAATTGAGCTTTAAAATCATAGAACACGATGCATGTAATATATATCCAATGCGTATATGTAGGTTATGATGCGTTTGTCTAATGAGTATATGTAGGTTATGATGCGTGTGTCTATCTTTTAGGGCCATATTTCTGCTATTACTAGGTCTACATGCAAGTAAAAATGTATCATTTTTATATATGTTTTATAATATTAGACAGGAGATACACATGCAACGCACTTATGATATATGACTCGACACATCTAAATACACATCGAGAGTCATATATCACAGTGATAATTAATATATCATATGTTTTGAGTCATATATCACGATGATAATTAATATAGGACATGTGTTGAGTCATATATCATAGTGATATTTGTTGGTTACGTTGAAAATGAGGATTTGGAGTGCAGTTTATAGTTCACGAGAACTCAATAACTTTAGTTCAGATCCTATACATGTATTAAATTTTTTTATTAAATATTTATAAATATATAATTGTGAACACAATTGATTCTGTATGTTAACTTGAGGTCGTTATAAGAGCTCATAGGCTTCAAATCCTAGATAGCCGCATAAAAGCACGAATATATATGCTGGTTGATCAAAATATCCTTTAAATAAAATTGAACGACTTTTATACCTTAAATTATTTAAATTAATTTTTACAAGAAGTCATAAGAAAAGGATTCAAGTGAAAATTTTACACGTTAAAGATAAAGAGTTGTAGTAGAATAGGAATTCAATTGTGGTAGAAGAAGAGTTCAGAACGAAAAAGGAATTGGTTTTGGAGAAGGCTACGTATTTATCATGTAAGAAAAAGGGATGAGCAATAAGGAATCAAATTAATAATATTTCTTGAATTTTGTTTTATGTTTTTCGTTAGTTTTTCCTTTTAAAATTTAGTGGTATGTTTCCCTGGAATACCCATGTGCTTTGTTAACAATAATTTTCTTTCTTTTATGTATATAATAATTGATTCTTTAGATAATTAATATATTGTTTGGGAAATCAAAGTCTTAGTAAGGTTTATCAAATTAATAAAAAATGGAGGGGACTATACCATATTCTTAGACTAAACATTGTGTCGATGGGAGATTATGAGACCAAATATTTGTGCCTAATGGAATTACAGTAGTTATTTTATATAATCATTCAATATATATATTTAAGGTTTTTTCTTTCAATTTAAATATTATTTGTAGAGTACAAGTAATATAGGATTTGTTAGCCTAAAGGTTTATTCACTTATTTTGCGAGTTCTAATGACAATGTAATATCAAAATTTAAGAGACCTGCAATATTTACAAATCTCTCTAATAGTATTATTTATATATTAATTGAAAGTCTAACTACACTTAAATTTTGAGTTTCAAGAAAATTAGGATCTTCCAACTGGATTTTTCTTATGGGAAGCAACAGTCCTCCTAACATTTAAGGGCACAACCAATTTCACTCAGCCACCAAATGTTTAAACGAATTGGAGACTATCTGATACATATATAATTATTAGTACTTTCTCACTTTCTCATTTATTAATTAAAAATATTCTGTTATAACTGAAGACATAATAACCTTCTTTAGGTAGGTTTTGGAAACGACAGAATGCATGTCATGATTTATTCACGTGTGTTGTTGCAATAATTTCATATCGAGTTGTAAATGCAAAATTATTTTATCGTCAATGTTGTGTGCTTCAACAATTTCATATAGAGTTGTACTTTAGTATCTAACCGTCAATGTTGTGTGCTTCAACTCAACATCAACTGTTAACTATTCTACTTTGCAGCATAAAAATCTCATTCAATAAATAACAACCAACAAAAAGATGAAATTCTACACCAATCAAAATTTGTTGTGGGAGAAGTATGAGATTGATATTATTGTTTTTAAAAGTGGTAAAATTTTAGCTGAGGCATAAATAATAGTAGGTGATTTCTTCTTATCTATCAAATTTTGGTGAACATAATTAGTCGATATCTCTGCTGGTGCGAGGTAACAGATATCCTGTAAAATTAATCAAAATACGCAAGCTGCCCGGACACACAATTATTAACAAAAGAGCTGAAACTTGCACTTTCTATTTTCTTAGATTTTTACTTGTAACTTAAACAAATGTTTTAAAATTATGTATTGTGTTAAAAGTTTATTCCCTTTGTATATAAATTTTATACTAATTGTAGGAGTTACACGTGCGAGAAAATATAAGACATAAAATAAAAAGAGCGTGAATTCTATTAAGATAAGAGTACGAGCATTTATATTGTTGTTTCACTTGGTTAAGTGGGATAGGAAAACTTTGAGTTCTCACCTGTGATGAGTGAAACTTTTGATCCATATAATTCGCGTGAAATATTTATGGACGAACATGCTACCACATATAGTTTTTCTCAGGGTCTATTTGATTTCTTCGGCAAACAAATGATTGATATTTTTTAATTTTGCGTAATAGCAATTTTGAGCATAATGAAAATAAATAAAATATATGGTCACGAGCTCAATTCCTATTATATTGTTGAGTTATTTTAGTCATAACATGTTTTTCCACATAGGTAAAAACATAAAGGATATATACCAAAAATAATATTTTAATGAGAATTATTAAGTGGTTACGAACAAATACTATTTTAGAATCTTATAAAATAAATAATATGTAATTTCAAATAACGTCACCTAACTTTTGAGAGATCGACAGGGGATAACATGTGGGGCACGTGCATAGAGACTAGTCTATCTATTAAAAGCACGAAGGGACTTAGAAATGTCGATTGAATTTTTTGCCCTTCATTAAAAGACTTCGCGATAGACAAAACAGTAATTTAATAATTTTCTTATTAAATATATGTATAATTATGCATAAACATCAATAATATATATTTTTGAAAAAATAGAAAACAAGGCTGTAAAGGATTCTAACTTAAAAGTCCAGGTCCAATATTAGAAGTTGAATACCACCCTGCATATTCAAGAACCGCTCTTGAAGTTTATTATATCCACCACGTTCAGTTTTTCTATTTAGTTTTATTGTATAATGTTAAATTTTGTGCAACGATTTTCAATATTGAACGATTTAGTTTATTGCATCCGCCAACCTCAGTTTTTCTTATACCTTGGGATGCTTATTGAAGTGTGTTGCCTAGGTTTGTTGATTTCAAATAACTTTCACGTTGGATAAAATTATAATTTTCAGTAAATAAAATATTGGTTATTAAATATTTCCTTATTCGAATTATGTAAGAATTTCTAATATTTAAAACTTTAAATCAATTAGAATCTATCTAATATAAATAATAAATAATCAACACCGAATCATTTAATGATTAATATTTTAGTATAGGCTTTTCAATTATGTCCCTAAAATTTAGTACTTCTTTCCGTATCGTTTAGGTTTAGGAGTCCTTTTTTCTGTGACCATACCAAAAAAATTTGTTCCACTTTCAATTTCTTTTGAAACGTAGGAGTCCTTTTTATTCTTCCGAGTGGCTTTTGAAATTGTTAGAAAACAATCGAAGAGTCCTTTCTTAGGAATAAATAGTTATCCTAAAATTTTGGACTTTTTTCTATACCTTTTAGGTTTAAAAGTCCTACCACCGAGATACACAAAAATTTATAGACTTATGTGAGGACCCACCATGTCATCATGCCACATAGGTGCCACTTGGCACATATATTTGCCATGTGGAATGATTACATAAGAGGAAGAGTAGATATTATGGGAAGATTCTAGAGATATAGGAGGTTTCCTGGAAGACTAGAATTTCATGAATTTGCGTGGAAAGTTCTTAAAATTTCAGTTGTGTAGAGATTTCTAGAATAGGAGCTTATTAGTAAATATGTAGGGACTTATATAATAATTATTATTTACATATTAGTCCCTAGGTGAGTAGTATAAATAGAAAGGTCATTCATTTGTAAAATCATCAAGCAAAATCAATCAAGTCTTCTATAATAAAAAGTTTTCTTAGCAAATTTCTCTTGTCTTTCTCAATTACTATTCCCTTAGCGATCTTGAGTGTAATAAAGTAGGCTGACTTGGCATGGCAAGATTGTGAGCAAGTTGTGCAAGAACGTGAGCGAGTTGTCAAGTGCCGCATGTTCGCTTAGTTGAAGACTAAGGACGTGACAACGTGGCATCAGAGCGAAGGTTACGACTAAGGGAATTACAAACGACGGAGAAATCAACGCTGCTAAAACCCAAGCCAACGTCATCCAGGATACTGCTGGCAAGAAAGGCCATAACAAAAAGAGGATTGCTACCAACCAGAGCCAAGAGGTGCCACCAGAGGTTGTGTCAAATAAAGGGCTTACATCCCAAGAACCATCTACCACTAAGGTGAGCGAGGATGACGTGGAGGTCCTGTCTGAGGACGCCTCGCTAGGTAAAGAGTGGGTTAGAAAGGTTAATGTGGGGATGGACGCCATCGACATATTTGGCCAACGTTTGGGCAAGGTGGAGGGCACTCTTAGCGTTCTTGAGGGGCATACTCTTGAAGAAATTGAAAGCATCCGAAATGACTTGGAGGGCGTATGCGGCCGAGATGAGGTAAAGCAAACTATCACTGCCTTAGAGTGCAGACTCATGGAGGCGTTGAGTACTATCGATGCCATGAAGGCAAAGATAGTGGCACTTAAAGAGCAGGTCAACGTTGGTGTGACCGAGGCAGCCAACAATGTTGTCGTGACGAGGGAGGCTAAGATCGAGACTCCTAAGCCACCAGTGTTCAAAGGGGTTCGTGATGCACAAAAGGTGGAGAACTTTTTTTGGCACTTGGAGAACTATTTTAGGCATGGAAAAGTGAGGGACGATGAGGCCAAGATCAACATCGCTGTGTTGTACCTGACAGAGACTGCCATGCTATGGTGGAGAAGAAAGGTTGCCGATGCTGACACAGTTCTATGCACTCAGTTTAAGAACGACTTCAAGCGACAGTTCTTACCAAGTAATATCTTGTACTAGGCAAGGCGCAAACTTAGGGAGTTGAAGCAAACGGGGAGCACACGAGACTATGTCAAGGAGTTCACCACCCTTAGGCTTCAAATTCCCAACCTCACCGATGATGACTTATTGCTTCACTTTATAGACGGGTTGCAAAATTGGGCTAAGCAGGAGTTGCAACGCTGTCAAGTCGCAGACATAGACCAAGCCATAGTGGAGGCCGAGTCTTTGATGGACTTCAGGCATGACAAGCACGACAAAGTCCAAGGCAATAAGTCAAGGGGTAGCGATGCCAATGGTGGGGGAGACCATGGCGAGAGCAAGGAGTCGCAACAGCCATACTCTAAGACTCAAAATGCTAACAAGTTCGACAGTAAGAAGTCAAGTGGTCGTCAGGGCTATGCCGAAAAGAAGGCACAGAATGAGAAGAAGGGATGCTACTTATGCAGAGGACCGCACGGCTTCAAAAATTGCCCTGACCTGAAGAGCCTTAGCACTATGGTGCGTGACAGTCACGAGCAGATGCAAGAACAGAGTACGGGAATCGCACAATTGGGGACGATTAGACTATGTGGCGCTGTCACAAAGCAAGATAGTCAAACCACCAATAATAAAAACCAGTACGTGAATCTCACCATCAATAACAAGCCCGCTCGTGCACTAGTAGACACTGGGGTGACTCATAATTTTATGACCGAGGCCGTAGCAAAGAGACTAGAGTTGAAGCTCGCTCCAATTAACGCCCTCGTCAAGACTGTGAATGTTAAGCCGTAAAAATGCTCGTGGTGTAGCCAATGGAGTTGGTATCAAATTGGGCGATTGGAAAGGTACGACAAACTTTACCGCCACTACTATGGATATCTTTGACATTGTTTTGGGGCAAGAATTCTTTAGACATTGCCATGCGATGATCGATCCCTACCTCTAATGTCTCTTGGTCATGGAGCGAGAAGGCGCTTGCATGGTGCCTACAGTAACTATGTCGTATGGACAGGACCATGCATAACTTTTAGCTATGCAGCTTGTCAAGGGGCTCAAGAAAGAGGAGTCAACACTTATGGCAACCATTACAAGTTTGGAGGAAGATAATTTGCTCGAAGAAAACAAAGATGGTATTTCCAAAGAGCTACCTAAACGCTTGCGTCTTAGGCGTGAGCTGAATCACAGGATTGAGTTGGAGCATGAACCGGGAAAGGGTCAAGTCATGTACCGATTACCATCACTGCCTCACACAATAGGGTGATTGAGGCTATCATTGACTACTAAGCCAAGCGGAAACAAGGGCAAAAAGGCACTGCCATGTTACTCATCTATGGGAAGGGGAAATCACTGGAGGAGGCCACATGGGAGCGATACGAAGACTTGTGGCAGTTTAAAGACAAGATTCAAGAGTTTACACGGCGGTGCGCCGGATGTTGCACCATCGGGTGGGGGAGAGTGTGAGGACCCACCATGTCATCATGCCACATAGGTGCCACTTGGCACATATATTTGCCATGTGGAATGATTACATAAGAGGAAGAGTAGATATTATGGGAAGATTCTAGAGATATAGGGAGGTTTCCCTTGGAAGACCCTAGAATTTCATGGATTTGCAAGAAAAGTCCTTGAAATACTCTAGTTGTGTAGGGATTTCTAGAATAGGGGCATATTAGTAAATATGTAGGGACTTGTATAATAATTATTATTTACATATTAGTCCCTAGGTGAGTAGTATAAATAGGAGGGTCATTCATTTGTAAAATTATCAAGCAAAATCAATCAAGTCTTCTATAATAAAAAGTTTCCTTAGCAAATTTTTCTTGTCTTTCTCAATTACTATTCCCTTAGCGATCTTGAGTGTAGTAAAGTAGGCTGACCTAGCATAGCAAGATCGTGTGCAAGTTGTGCAAGAACGAGAGCGAGTTGTCAAGTGCCGCATGTGCGCTTAGTTGAAGACTAAGGACGTGACACACACTTCTTTTTACAATTAGGATTCCTTTCCCCGCTATATTTTGCCAAGTTTACAAATTCTTTTCTGCTATTAAATTTGGAGATATTACAAAAGCAGACCCATGTTCCAGAATTAAGTACGAAAAGAATTTGGAAGTATTGATTCATAAAAAATAGAAAAAGGTTTTACATTGTAATTTGTTCAATGAAATACTTTTAATGTTTTGTAATTAAAGGAGTGGTTATAACAAGATAATTTAGTCCGATCGTATTCTTTTTTTATTAATGTAAATAGATTAAAAGAATTATGATAAGAAAATAAAAATAAAGGAGGTCATTCGAGGGTATTTAGGTTCTTGTATTTTACACCTTATATACTTTGTAAATATATGCAAAAAATAATTAAATGACAATTTCAAAGGTTAAGAAAACTGATTAATACTTTGTACACATAAAGATAAGAAATAAGAAAATAAGGCATTTATGTAATTGGTTTGCGTGTAAATAAAGTACTTTCGGTAGGAAAAATAAGATAATAATCGAGCTCAGAATTTATAAGGATGGTTAACAATTATCGACTTCTGACGCCTATGTGATTACTAAGGCATTAAATTTCTTGTTATATGTTATTATCATTAGTGATAATATTTTAAAATTTATTGTAATATTACGTGACACAAAAAAAAAACACACAAAAGATTGATAATCTGCATTTTTTGAAAGAAGAAAATTTATTTGGAACTTTAGTATGTGAGAAAAATTGAGGAGAGATTTAATGGTAGGTGATTTTATAGTTTTGATAAGTTTAATCAAATGTTAGAAGTTTCAAATTTTTAGTAAGATTGATTGATTTTAACTAAATACATCATCTTTATGTGTTCAGAAAATAGTGAATCCATCTAATGTGTCATTGTAATAATATTCATTTTCATCATATAAATAAATGTTTATGGTGGCTTACTACTATCATCATTGTCGATTTAAATTTTCTCACAGAGTTATGATATTTCGATACACCCCACGAGTGGGTTTGAGTGGTTCTTAATTGATGACAGTAAAATGATTGTGAAGAAGATATGAGAATTTAAATAATTAGGATAAAAGGCGTTTTTATCTTGAATGGGAAAGAATAAGACTCATCTTCAAAAAGAGGACTTGAGTTCGACAACGGGATTTACTTGAGTCTGGTATAGATTATGGCGGCGTCATCATTCAGATAAGGTGAATCATTAAGTATGTTTGAAGAGGGAGGTCTACGGAATCTGACTAATGGGGCTTTGCGGTTGGTTATTGATGAGTACTACTTTATAATAATTTATTCTTCTTATATATATATTTTTATTCATTGACGCTATGCAAACATGCAATCGCATTGCCCACCACACCTATGCTTATCCTACTACATTATTGCTAAAGAACTAATTAAAAATTCTTTGTCCAGGTGATAGAATCATCTTTGGATCAAACTGATTTTTTCTTTGTTGAAAAGTGTTCCACTTTTTCCCAAAATGTTTTATCCAATCTTCCTTTGTTTTGTAATGTGGAAGATACTGCTTAATGTTGAGGCCTGCTTTGTCACAGAAGTTCAATATTTCATCATTTTGATCATCCAAAATCTTGCAGTCATCATATCCAGTAGAAGAATGCAATAGCCCCACACAGTAAAATGTCTCCTCCTCTGGTATCACTGCTGACATTCTCTCATCCCATCTGCATTTGAAGTTATACACACTGTTAGTGTAAAATAAAATAAAAATTATAAAAAGAAAAGGCGAAGCTAGAATTTGAAGCTTACTTTTAAGTTATTAGATTCTAAAGTTAGTAGATGATATATATATATAATGAATTTTTTAAGACAAACACAAGATTTTAACCATATCTCTTTTGAATTTTGCCGAACTCATAAGCTATATTCTACCTCACCCCTTCTTGAAAATAAGACCGCTAACCTGCAACAATAGGTAAACCTGACCTGATTGTGTAAATTATTTTAACTGACATGTATATAACTTAAAATCTGTAGAAAAAATTATTAATATAAGTTTTTAATTTATACATCAATAACGTAAAGCAATTTTGTATTATTAGGTCACACGAGAGATTTTACAAAACAATCTTTCATAAAGAGCGGAATTTGTAATCTTGAAAATAAGAGATAAATAAATATAATTTGATAGTGTAACTTTTATTTTATACTATATGTGTATATAAACTAAACTCTATATTTAACTCATTATCTCTATATAATAAGAGAAAGGGAGGGGTGTTAGTTGTGGTTTGTGGGGTGGGGTGGGGGGGGTGGGGAAGAAAGTTTTTAGGAGTACTTTTTCCTGCTTGTTGGGTAGACAAGGATGGGTCCAGTTGGCCTGTTTTGTCTGAGTATAATGTCCACAAAAACAGCAGCATTGAAATCCATGATAGATGACTTTGGCACAAACAGATTGAGCCATGGATGAGGAACATCCCACATTCCTTTTGATTGCAGCTCTAGTTCCCCTCTTCTTACTCTATTCAGAAAATCCACATAAGTGGCATCTTTCTTGAACATAAATCCAGGCAAATAGTTTAACCCTTTTACCAACTTCTTCAATTCCTGCACAAAAAGAGAAAATAAGAGTAAATCTAGTGTTTTAACATAGTAATATATATATATATAGTAAATAACATGTTATAATCAGTTAATATACATTGATAGTGTCAAAATCAATACATACTGATACTACTCCCCGACTTGTGATCTCAAACAAGACATAGATATTTGTGTGGCGATATAACATCTCATTAAGGGTAAACATAGGTGAAGAGGCACAATATAATGGTCAAAATCACATTGAAGTTTAAGACTTTCTTTGTTAAGTACAATTCCAATAGTAAATGCATGGTACATACCTCATCAATAGTATTAGCAGTGTGATCATCATAGTACTTGACCATTTCTAAGCAATAGATAATTCCATTTTGGGATAACAAGCTACTAATTTTGGTCTGATTGGAAGGTGAGAAAAATGAAGATCTCCAGTTATTTACAGGGCTTTGTTTCATCATTAGTGAGCCTTCAACATAGTCCAATCCATCTGTTGAAATAAGATGTTCTTGATCTTTTGTGAATTTTGAGAAATCATCGTACAACATTCTCACCCATTTCACCTACAAGAAAATAAAACAAAAACCATTATGGATCTGCAAAGAAATCAGATCACTTATAAAGTAATTACAGGCAAATCACTACAATAAACATAAATTCGGAAAAATAGTAATCCACTAGGGGCTGTTTAGTTACGGGGAATGCGGGTTATCCCAATAAAAATTTTGGGATTAAACTTGCTTGGTATTTGGTTGTGGGTATTAGCTAAAACTTGGATAAAATTTATACCAAAATCATAAGATTATCTATATCCCATATAGAAAGTGAATTATCTTTCCTGGGTATAATCATGGGAGAGCCTTTTTTCGAACCAAACAATCGCTTACTGTGCTATCACAAATTAAACTATATATATATATTAATTAAGAGTATATACTTACTCTTGTCGGTGCTTTATCCAAAACAATTCTTGCCCTGGTTATTATTCCAAACTGTCCCAAACCTCCTAAAACTGCAAAAAACAGTTCCGAATTCATGTGTTTGGAGCAAGTCACAAATTCCCCTTTACCTGAAACCAAACATGAGTTAGGTACAATCATTTAATTATGTTATCATGCAACAACAATACTATATCTCTAATTGTGTGAATATTTAAGGAATTTATAAACTACTGTAGTATGTTGGTCATGCACTGATATATATCAAATATAGTAACAAGTACCAACCTACCACTTCCAAATAATAAGTAAAGTTTTTTCTGACACATCTAGTAATATATGGTGAAATCTTACCTACAAGATCTTCCAGGTGGAAAAGGAGACATCACAACCTATCAAGGGATACTAGGCATATCCTTTTACATGTTAAAAGAATAAATCTACGAGTAGATCAGTATAAACTTTTTTCTAAAAGAATATTACATGGTTAGGCCCCAAACATGCATGTTTCTAGCCTTAACTAAATGTTGATAGTGACTATCTCCCCATCTTTTCTTTTGTACTTACAATACTTTTCATTAAAATACCCAAAAGATTAAATAAAAATAGAAAGACCTTTTATGTTTATGAGACCTTTATGAAATTAAAATATATGAAAAGTATATGGATAATGCTGGAAAAAAGAATATTGCTTAAAATAACTCATTTATGTACTTGTATAGATTTTTTTTAATTATATTGTAAGATCAGGATAGGAGAATGAAGGATGCATGGAAGTGAGAATTGAGACTTCCACTAGTACCACTAAGTTGTAAGCTTTGATATTCATCGTATAATTTGTATAGAGGACAATAATGTACGTACTTAGTAAAATTTACCTGTAATAACATCCATTTCATGAATATTATTGATTTGAGGACCATGTCGGAAAGTTTGGCCACTAATTCCGGCATTAGAGAGAGTACCACCAACGGTGAGGTACAAATAATCCGTCCAAGAGACGGGGGCTAGGCCATGCTCGAGGGTGGCATGAAGAACATCAATCCATAACTGCTCACCTCCAACGTCCGCATAAAACCCCAAAGAAGAATCCCTAGAAACCCTAATTCCATTATTTAAATTATTATTATTATTATTATTAGTTAAAGAATTCATTTCCATAACAACCCCATTTTGTGCCGTGGCTTGTCCCCTAATGGAATGGCCATGACCTCTGGCTGCTACATGAAAAGGGACAGAAAGTCCATAGGAAAATTGAATGAGGTCAATTATGTCATTAACACAAGAAGGATAAAGAACTGCAGCTGGGAATATTTCTTGAACAATTTTTCCAAAATCTTTGGAAGATGCTCTAATGGCATCTGAATTTGTACTAAGTTTAGATGAAATATTAAAGGATAGAATTTCATAAGGATTTGAAGGATTCCAAGGCCTTAACTTTCCTGTGATGGACATTAAACGACTGATAATGAAGAAAATAATGAGATTATAACCATGGGACAAAAGCGTAGTCATTTTAAAATATGAGGAAGTTAGAAGTAGGTGATTTTTGGTGAAGAGAAGAGAGAGTGATATGAGGGTATATATAGAGGGGAAATAATAATATTTGCATGCAAAAGAGTGAATAAAAAATTCTTGGATATAGTAGCAGTACAAGATTAGAAGATCTTGAAAAAAATAGATTACATATCAGACCCCGTACCTTTAATCTTTTCTTTGAGGGTGATCCGTACTTAGAAAACCCGATAAAGAATGTGGGAATTGAAAATTTCCTCTTCGGTTGTAAGATGGTGGTTTACGCCCATAAACAGGACCGTATTTCATTATACTTCCCCGTATTTCAAGTCGAAAACTGGTACCAAAGAAGCATTCGCAATTTGACACTTAGAGGTTACATCGTTACGGATATTTCAAAATATATATTTAAACGTATTTGGAATTTGGGAAAACTTCCTTATAGCTTTGAAATACCTTTCCAACGGTATATGGGGTCAAACGGACATCCGTACAAAGAGTTATGGCCATTTCCGAAGAGACGGTGCGAGTCCATACGGAATACGGACCGTATTTCAAAATACAGCCCGTCTTTCAAAATACGGCCAGTATTTTGCTGGACGTAAAGTTCAATTTTCCAGAACAGTATATATTGGTCCATATCAGTTCAAATCATTATTTTTCATTCCTTCAAGCCCTAGAACGACCTCCTACCCTCCTCCATCATCAAGAACACCAAGGTAAGCCTACTCTAATTATTCCAACTCAATTCTAACATATACTCTAATAATCTAAACAAGAAATCATCATTCTTAAACTAGGGTTTTCAAGAAAACCCATCTCAAGGTTCAAGATTCAAGATTTTGGAAATCTTCTTCAAAGTTCAAGTCTTTAATTCAAGTTTTGGAGCATTACCAAGTATGTAGAGTTATTATCTACGTATGCGAACATCATTGTTCTTCCCCAAGCCTCCTAATCCATAAAGTATGAAACTTTACAAAACTAGGGTTTCTATTCTATACTATGCTCACGATAACCCTGGTCCGTGTCTATGACTATATTATGTTTGAATTGCTATTATTCTATCATTGTGTTCTTGATACTCATTATGATTATTGAGAATCTGTCCGTAATCCATGAAAACCCATATTTTGTATTCCATGGGTTCTTGCATGCATGTTTTTGACTAAGAATGATTATTTCATGAATATCCTATATGTCTACAAGTTTTCATGCAATTAAATCATATAATTACTTTCATGCCATGATACAAGAAATATACATGCTAAATACAAGTTATGAAACCATTACAAGTTAAAATCATGTTATTTCTATGGCTTCTGAAATCATGATTACAAGTTACAAGTTATTTCACGAAAAATAACCAACTATATTATGTTCATGTTTTTGGGAGTTGCACGAATTACCGAGAAGGCTCAGATAGCCGGAAACTACGTAGCCACCGTAGGACAAGGATCGCTCCGCCCAAATAGGACGATACCTTAATCGAATGGATCCATCGTGCACGTTACCACCTTATACCGGCAAGGTATGATGGGTCCGGCGAGGTACCGGACTCACGTACCCACGTGGTGATATTATATTGTCGGTTATGAAATGCTCTCCCTACCTACCATGTTTTACTCATGCTTTATATTATATATGTATTCATGTTCATGCTGCTCAAGTCATTTCGGTTTCACGTTCGGTTCTTATCTTTGTTACTTTATGTCCCATGTTATTTTATTCGATTGCTTTACATACCAAGACATTCAATGCCGACGTCCCCTTTTATTGCCGGGGGCACTCGCATTTCACGATGCAGTGCTAATATACGGACGACACGTATCGCTCGTAGGACAGCATTCGTATTAGCTTATTGGTGAGCCCCATCTCATTCGGGGTTTAGTCAACTTTTGTTTTATGATTAGTTATGCATCTAAGGTATGCTGGGGGCCTTGTCCCAGTAAGTATGTTTTCCAGTCAGACTCATGATAGAGGTTTCATAGACTAGACAAATCAGTTATGTTATGTCAGACTTTCGGAGTCGTATAGCCATTTTGGCTCATTCATGTTATTTCCGCACTCATGTTTAAACAAGTATTTTTATTAAGTATTATGACTTATTACGTTTTATAAAGGCTCATCATGCATTCACGTTATATTCCGCTCATGTTATGCCTCATGATGATTCAGCAAGCCATGTGGTTCGCTCGGTCACATGCAGTAAGGCACCGAGTGCCGTGTTTCGCCCAGGCCATGGTTCGGGGCGTGACAAAGCTTGGTATCAAAGCCTAGGTTCAAGTGTCTTAGGGAGTCTATGAAATCGTGTCCGTGGGGTCACTTTTATATGTGTGTGTGTGCGCGCCACACATATAAACGATTGACCACCAAGACATTTAAGATTGTCTCACTTCTTTCAACTCTAGATCGTGTGTGCATAGAGCTATGTTCTCGAAATCACTAAAACTAACTCGATGTGTTGCTTTTAAATATATTTTCCCGTTCTACCGAATATGCCTCGTCTCAATGGATGAGAAAGATGTAAATCTAATCATTATCGATGTGTTGCTTTCGGATGGAGTCATCGAAATTATTCTAATTCGTGCCATGAAGCTTAAGCGAGTAAGTAACATTCTTTTCCATCGAATTGCCCCGAAACGTATCAAATGTGTAAGCAGTGTGTAGAAGTGTTAAATTCGAGACCCAAGACTTACCAAATAGTGCGTGGTGTGTTTATCGGTGTGTAATAGTACCTTTTAAAAGACAAGTTTCGATATGGTAGCACACATAGGTTATATAATTAAGTATGATAGTAAGTTTATTTGGACTTTTCCCTGTCACATAGGAGAGTTATAGTATATGTGATGGTTGATAGTTATTTAAGACCCCACGAGGTAACATGTTAGGAAGTTAGCAAACCTCCTAAACTGAGCATAAATTGTCCATGGTAGTTTTAAGCGAAATAGCCTAAGAGCCAACCACACGTAATACTAGAAAGTCTCACCTTTTTTTTTTTTCAATATATATATATATATATATATATATATATATATATATATATGATCTAACGTGACTAGGAAGGACCGATGCGATAAAAAAAATCACGACGAACGATATTGAATTTTTTTTTGTAGTTTTAAATTATTTAAGCTTATTTGACCTAGAGAGTATGATGTTAGTGAGTTACTAAAAGAAGCGGATATTACTATGAGATAAAAGATATGACAATTTCTCTCTTAGGTTATGTGATTAAGTATTTATCCCGATGTGTATAGTATGATATAATTTTGAAAGTGTATAGGGAGTTTGGGGTTAGTTGTTCCAATAGTATGATATAATTTTGAAAGCGTATTGTTTAGGGTTAGTTGTTCCAACTTGTTTAAAGGATGAAATTTCCCTAAGTGTGATCCATGTCTATAGTTCGTAAAGATAGTATACAACCAAGAATAGAGTCAGATAAGGAGGAAAAGTTAGAAATAACCTTATGCTTCACTTTAGTACTCAGAGAAGAATTAGATAATGTGATGCTAGCAAGTGGTTAACAGAAGCATAGTAAGTAAGTTTGAATAGATACAATGAATTAGAAATTTTCAGCAGAGTTAGTAGAAGTACGATTTGAGTACTTAGTCAAGTTAGCACTACTAAGTGGGTAACTGTCTGAATACACCGAAGGCGTGTTAGAACCCAAAGGGTTTAAGTTAAATTTGAGGTATAGAAATTGGTGAAAGAAGAAAACCATCTAAGCAATAAGAGAGCAAGCTACAGAAGAAGAGCCTTTAAGAGTTATCAGAAAAGAGTTTTCCCCAAGATTGACAAAGCTAGTATGCTAGTTATGTACATTAGAAACCCGTTCATTTAAGTAATCTAGTTTTTCCAGTAAGTAAGACTTGCTTGAAGTAAGCAGAAGAAATGAGTCGTCAGTATTTTAGAGAAAATTAGCAGAGCCACTAGATGACCACTTATCGCTAACTCGAGAGATCCACAAAGCTTTAAATGTCGTACGACTTTTGAACTAAAGGGGAGATCGTGCGATAAGGTGCCGATATAAACTATGTGTTTTGTAAGTTGATAGGTGTTAAGGAGATAATGTCAGAGGATCATAGTTTCATGTAGCCAAGATAAGGTGTGTTAGAATGTGATTTTTGTCATCTTTGTTGAGATCAAGTACTAGGTAATTATGTTATAAGATAAAGTTCTAGATCGAATAGCGGGTTTTAAGGGTATAACGGTTCCAATTCCAGAGTAATTCATGTACTATGTGGTACTAATGCCCAGACGTACTCTACTCGTGCCTTTCGTACCCATATCATGCCCATGTTAGAGATTGATACTCCGCGTTTAAGATACAAGAATTAAGACTTCATACGATAGTAAGCTATGCGGGGGAATGTTCTTTCATGTCCGGCATCGTGTGCTCATGTCTAAAGTTAAAAACCGCATTCAGGTCTCACGTATCTATCATGCTTTTATACTCATGTCCATGTTCTAGCATCTAAGTGCTTTTCAAATCTGATGATGATCTTGACCCCTATGATTATGTTATCCATGTTACCACATACTCGTTCCCCTAATTCATTTCGCTATGCATTCCACTTATAGCGGTATCGTAACAATGATTTTGTGAGATAATAATGAAGGTGAACCAAGATGGATGTCCTACCCATGATTCTATGTAATTCGTGCTTATGTTCCTTTAGCTAATGTTTTACGATCATGATGACATGATGCCTTTTTCCTTTTCGCTAAGTATCTAGGCCTCGTTATGTTCAAGGTGACTTTCTACCCATGTCTTAGATGCTCGAGGAACGAGTTATTCATGCCTATAATCCATTCTTTCATGTGCCTTATTTATAACAAGGCGTTTACTCACGGTGATAAGAGTAAGCTATGTTGAACCATGTCCTATTCTTTCGGTATATCTAAATCCTAAAGGTAATGTTTTATCCATGCCTTACGTCTCTGCGAGTATACTACGCAAGTCACACTTATGCCTTATTCTTACTTCAATACTCATGAACTCAAGTCCATACGCCATAGTATGATGTACTCATATAAACGCCATATTTTTCACGGTCCCATGCCCCATGTCATGCTATTCACGTTTCATGCCATATGAATCACGTTCCCATATACATATGAATCACGTTCCACGTTACGTCCTCCATTGTACAATGCACCATGTCATGTACATTCTCTAAAGCAAAGTATCTATATGAATAGTACCAATAATTCCTTTTCTCTCGGTCCTCTATAATGCTCACGAGAATGAGCAAGATGAGCTAAGGTATTCGTAAGCATGATTAACGACTAGCAAGATAATCGAAGTAAGGTGCATTCCTATATTCAAATAGATATCTTTTCATGTACCCTATGGTACTTATCTGGAGCATTCTACTCGGATTCGACGTATTCATGTCATGCCTATGCTAGAGATTTATGAACACCTATGTTAGGATTATATTCTTGCTATACGACTCAAGTTTGTCGCATTCACGTCGAGTTGCGCTTACATTCAAAGCCTAAGTCATACTCTTTTCTATCTCATATTACCATGGTGACATACGAACGTTTGTGATTAAGTCTCTAAGTATCCAAATCCTACCGCGCTTAGTATTCAACCCTCATGTTGTAACAATCATGTTTTCGACATCATCCCGTATGTTACGATATCCATTTTCACACGTATTCGTATCTCGCGAAAACGCTTAGCACTCATGTATTCATGTCATCCGTCTTCGTGTATTTATGTCCCACGTCATGCATCTCACGCCCAGGTAATCATGTCATGTTCATGCCTATAATGTCATTCGTGCCTACGCATTTTCTTCCAAACCCCATGTATAGTAATCATGTAATCATTCGCCAATATCATGTGTTCAAGCCCCACTCGGTATTTATGTTAGATACATTCAAGATTCGGTAATCACGTTATGTCACATCATGCGTATTAAGATGCTATGTGAGTTGTGTGTTGGTACTTTAGTTAGTTGAAGCGCATTTGAGAAATGTCGTGAGGGTCCGAATTATGAAGGAAGTCCGCCATAAATTTTGTAGATTCGAGTTAGTAGCGATTCTTAACCACTAGTCATAAATCGAGGACAAATGTTTCATGATTCTCATTCATGTAGCGCTACTCAATTTCATGTTCCCCATGTACATGTTTCCATGTAATCACGTATTCGATTCGATGATCCATGACCATGTTCCACGTAACCATGTCAAGCTCTTATGTTTTACGCATGTTTCCTTCATGTT
This sequence comes from Lycium ferocissimum, assembly GCF_029784015.1. Classification (NCBI taxonomy): domain Eukaryota; kingdom Viridiplantae; phylum Streptophyta; class Magnoliopsida; order Solanales; family Solanaceae; genus Lycium; species Lycium ferocissimum. Next base: position 42,465,732 of record NC_081350.1, on the reverse strand, counting down.
CATGTATTCAAGCCATGTCCGACCACGTTCTTAACCATGACTCATCATTCGAGGAGAATGATCCCAAGGGGAGATATTGTAACACCCGTACCTTTAACCTAAGCTTTGACTATGATCCCAAGACTTAGAAAACCCGATAAAGAATGTGGGAATTGAAAATTTCCTCTTGTTGTAAGATGGTGGTTTACGCCCATGAAATGACCGTATTTCAGTATACGGCCGTATTTCAAGTCGTAACCGGTACCAAAGATTTCCGAGCATTACGGAATTTGACACTTAGAGGTTACATCGTTAAATACGACCGTATTTCAAAATACGGCCCGTATTTCAAAAGGTATTTGGAATTTGGGAAAACTTCCTTGATGAAAGTTGTAGAGCTTTGAAATACCTTTCCAACGGTATATTATGGGGTCAAACGGACATCTGTGCAAAGAGTTATGGCCATTTTACCGAAAGAGAAGTGCAGCCCATACGGAATACGGACCGTATTTCAAAATACGGCCGATCTTTCAAAATACGGCCGAATTTTGCTGGACGTAAAATTCAATTTTCCGAACAGTATATATTTGTCCATATCATTCAAATCATTATTTTTCATTCCTTCAAGCCCTAGAACGACCTCCTACCCTTCTCCATCATCAAGAACACCAAGGTAAGCCTACTCTAATTATTCCAACTCAATTCTAACATATACTCTAATAATCTAAACAAGAAATCATCATTCCTAAACTAGGGTTTTCAAGAAAACCCATCTCAAGGTTCAAGATTCAAGATTTTGGAAATCTTCTTCAAAGTTCAAGTCTTTAATTCAAGTTTTGGAGCGACTAAGGTATGTAGAGTTACTATCTACGTGTGGGAACATCATTGTTCTTCCCCAAGCCTCCTAATCCATAAAGTATGAAACTTTACAAAACTAGGGTTTCTATTCTATACTATGCTCATGATAACCCTAGGTCCATGTCTATGACTATATTATGTTTGAATTGCTATTATTCTATCATTGTGTTCTTGATACTCATTATGATTATTGAGAATCAAGTCCGTAATCCATGAAAACCCATATTTTGTATTCCATGGGTTCTTGCATGCATGTTTTTGACTAAGAATGATTATTTCATGAATATCCTATATGTCTACAAGTTTTCATGCAATTAAATCATATAATTACTTTCATGCCATGATACAAGAAATATACATGCTAAATACAAGTTATTTCATGAAAATGCTACAAGTTATCTCATGAAACCATGATATAAGCTATGTTACAAGTTCTTCGTGAAATCATGATTACAAGTTATTTACAAGTTATTTCACGAAAATCATGGGCTTAGCCAACTATATTATGTTCATGTTTTTGGGAGTTGTACGAATTACCGAGAAGGCTCGGATAGTCCGAAACTACGTAGCCACCGTAGGACAAGGATCGCTCCGCCCGAGATGGACGATACCTTAATTTTACATTGAACGGATCCATCGTGCACGTTACCACCTTATACCGGCAAGGTATGGAGACTCTCGCCGGGGTCGGCGAGGTACCAGACTCCACGTAGCCACGTGGTGATATTAAATTGTCGGTTATGAAATGCTCTCCTTACCTACCATGTTTTACTCATGCTTTATATTATATCTGTATTCATGTTCATGCTCATAACCAAGTTTCAGTTTCACGTTCAGTTCTTATCTTTATTACTTTATGTCCCATGTTATTTCATTCAGTTGCTTTACACACCAGTACATTCAATGTGCTGACGTCCTCTTTATTGCCGGGGGCTCGCATTTCACGACGCAGTACTAATATACATGACGATCGCAGGGACGGCATTCGTATCGGCTTATTGGTGAGCCCCATCTCATTCGGGGGTTTGGTCAACTTTTTGTTTTATGGTTAGTTATGCATCTAAGGTATCGGGGGCTTTGTCCCGCAAGTATGTTTTCCGGTCAGACTCATAGTAGAGGTTTCATAGACTAGACAAGTCAGTTATGTTATGTCAGACTTTCGAAGTCGTATAGCTATTTCGGCTCATTCATGTTATTTCCGTACTCATGTTTAAACAAGTATTTTTATTAAGTATTATGACTTATTACGTTTTATAAAGGCTCGTCATGCATTCACGTTATATTTCATCGCATTGATTGAAAGTCAATTTTATTTGCCATGGTTCGGGGCGTATAATAGGTTCAGTTGTCTTAGGGAGTCTATACAACTTTTATATGTGTGTGGCGCCCACACATATAAATAGTTGACCACCGAAGACATTTAAGATTGTCTCACTTATTGATTAGATCGTGCAATAGTAGCTATGTTCTGAAATCATGACTCGTGTGTTGTTTCCCGTTCTAAGAATACGCCTCACACTAATCATTATCGATGTGTTGTTAAGAGTCATCCGGAATTATTCTAATTCGTGCCATGAAGTTTCATAATAACATTCTTTTTCCATCATTGTATTGTATCAAATGTGTAAATGCAAGTTATAGGAAATTCGAGACCCAAGACTTGCCAAATAGTGCGTGGTGTGTTTATTGTGTTAGCACTAGTTGAAAGACACATTTCGGCATGGTAGCACACGTAGGTTATATACTCACATAGAGTAAATTTATTTGGACCCCGAATGTTTGCACGCGCGCAAACACACACGGTAAAGCGCCCCGCCGTAAGTCGGTACACACAAATTTTGTGCCATTAGTATCAACTTATTAATTAGACTAATATATATGTGTTTATTTATGCAAATAGTGTCACTTATTATCACATTTCGACTAGTATATATGCTTAGACATGAGATTCTTCTTCTTCTTCTTTTTTTTTTTTTTTTTTTTTTTGGCTATAGCTAGTTAACCGCGTTTCAGACTTTCAGCATTATACTTATGTTGAATATAAGAGTCTCGAGTTTACTTGGTCTTTGTTTTCAATATTAAGGAACAATATGGTCATAATTAGGTATGCACTTATGAAAAGTAATTTCTAAAACTATCAATTCAATATCTTATGCAATCTTGTCGAATCTTTGATTTAATTGGAGGAGCAATTAAATAGACATTTTACATTTGAAAAAAAAAAAAAAAATCTGCAAATTAACAGTTAAACACAGAGAAGGGAAATGTACTGGAAAGTTGAAGGAAACACATCAACAGGATTTTTCTTCTTCTTTTTCTAAGATCTTGTTGGTAGGTATCTGATTTGAGGTAACATATGAATGTGAAAAGTCAATTCCATGTTTAATGAATACGAATCGTCATGTCCATTTCAATAGAGATTTCATCACTTTCAACTGATCGTATCTTTTACTTTCATTTGAGGTTTTTTTCATGTGCATGCATTAATGTTCAAGATTAACCCTATTTGGGGTCTTTTTGTTTGTGGCAAGTTATGCTGGTATTATTAGCTATACTGGTATTAATTATTCTGATATTATTTTTTATTGACGGTTTGATTTGTTGTATTAAAGTTAACATGCATTACATAATTTCTTAGAAGAAGTTGTTTGTTTTCAAAATACCCTCCATTTTATTTAGTACAAAAATGGTATGAAGGACCTTATGGGTATCTTTGTGATTTTCATTGTCTTATCCAGGGATAACATTTTCTCTCCATTTCCACTCTCTGTTTTAGATATCTGATTTGATGAAACATATGAATTAATAATTAATGGTTAAGATCTAATTCCAAGTTTAACCATAGTTAGAATAACGAATATTTTCTTTATTTAAAAAATTTTGACAATCCCAAAATTCTAACTAAAACATTATCTCACCTATAAATTAATCCTTTTTTTTTTTCCTATTTATTACGTGCTCTTCCTTCTTCTTTTTTTTAATTTTTTTTTTTTGAACTTCTTTTTTTTTCTTGTACAGTTCTTCTTAATTCCCCACCCCCACCCCAACGTCCATCTGGATATATTCCTATATTTTTTGTTTGTATACTTTGTGCTTTAATTTTAATTCAAGAAAAGAAAATTTATAAGTCATTTATATGACATGTAATAAATAGGAAAGAAAGAAAAGTTTAGGATTAATTTATAGGCGAGATAATGTTTTAGCTAGAATTTTGGGATTGTCAAATTTTTTTAGAGTAAATAAAGAAAATATTTGTTATTCTAACTATGGTTAGGACCTTGATTTGGGTAATTAGATCTCAACCATTAATTATTAACTATGACATATGTCTTTCATCCAAATAGTAACTTGGGGAAAATGAAGAGAGTGGAAATGAAGAGGAGCCCCATCTCAGGGATAACTAGTCCTGATACTATTATTCCACCATCTGACAGAGATAACTATTCCCAAGGTTAATTAATAATCAAGCAAGGGATAAGACAATGCTAAATTTTTATCTCAAAACTATTTATACCTGTCCAACATACCAAACGGCCCCTTATAGAACAAATTAAACTCATAGTCCAAACGGCCCCTTATAGAACAAATTAAACTCATAGTAACACCAAATCTAGTCTTGTACAAGAATTGTAGCAAGCAAATAGAAGTGAACCGTTATTCCAATTACTTATTAGGCTGGAATTTTGAAGTGTCGTGTTTAAGATCCCATTAGTAGATCCGGGGGCAAATCCACGGCACTAGTTCATTTAAACGGGAGTATTTTCGGCATGTAACATAAATTTATGTATAGAAAATCACTAAATTTCAACAAATAGTATATTTAATTTCTTAATTTTAAAAGTACAATAAATTCAATGTTATAACCTTGAAAGTTTAATTCCACAGAGGTCATCTAGTTATTAAATTTGGGATTGCATTTATCCACTATTTGGTTATGGATTATAGTTAACACCGGTATAAATTATCTATTCCATTATAGGAGATGGAATTATAATTTCAGGATTATATAATCTTGGGATAACCTATTATTTTGAACCAAACGACCTCATAGAACTTAAATCCTGTATCCGCCTCTGAGTAGATCGAGACCAATAATTCACTGTGTAATTTACTTGTAGTTTTCCCTATATTAGTTCGTATATATATGTAGGAGCCGTTTGGACATGGTTTGAAATCATGGTTTCAAACCATGGTTTGAAATCATGTTTGGACATGCAATTTAGATATCTTAAGTTATATTTTCTTTTATAGACATAAAAACCTCACAAGTTGTGAAAACTATCAAAACATTCTCAATTCTTATACAATCTTACCAAATGAGCCAGTCATAGTTCATAAAAAAATTAATACGCTACTAGAAGGCCTTTCTAAAAAAATACAACACCAATATTTTTTTAGAAACGCTTCTAACATGAATAGTTACGAGGTTTGCATAAATAAATACGACATAAATAAAGGTTGGTGGAAGTTAATGAGGTTGGTAAATGGTTGGTGGGAGTAATTGTTAAAAATATCTACCTATTTATGAGTCTTTTTTTTTACAAAATATAAACTTATGGGTCACATTTTTTATTTAAAATTTTTGAAACCTTTTTGGATGATTTGGGGTTTGAAAACCATGAGATGAAATGCATGTCCAAATACTAATTTCATCTCATGATTTCAAACCGAATGTCCAAACGCCTACGTAGTATTGCCTGTGGTACATGAATAACGAGCAATGCCATAGTACGTAGTTCACACTTGCATGCCTCTCTCTGTCAGAAGTGAATCCAAATAAGATCCTAACATTGCGAATATGGTCTCAAGTTATATAAGTCCAGAGTCATTTAAGACTAGTTAGTCAAGCATCTAAGAATAAAGGTTCAAAATTTATACTCGATGAGTTTAATATTTAAGGTTTTTGACATCGAACTCAACGTATGTTTGGAGTTCCTGATTTCAAATAAACTATTTGTTAAAATTTCAGTAATTTATAAATATATATTTATCTTTGTGTCGAAAATGCTGGAATCAGTTGAACTCGTCGTTCTTGAATTTGGTTGGTTCTGGCATATTTTCACATCCTTGTTCACTGTCTTGGCTGAAAATATGAATTGCGAAGAGTTTCCCAACACGAAGTTAGAGAAAAACTGAAAGAAAAAAATTAAAGAAAAAAAACATAATTCCGTGTGATATATAGAATGGTCCTAAAAATGCTTTGGCGTAATACACAAATAAGACAGAAAAAATGTGAGACATGAGCTAAAACTTATTAAGCGTATGAATGGCGTGATATCCATTTGCTACCACATTACAATTTCACTTAAATATAATTTTTATGACAAATTAGGAGATTCACTCGACCACCTTTGGCCAACATGGCTCCGCCACCGAACGAACGAGGGCGGAGCTAGCTTGAAGGAAGGGGTTCAATTGAAAATTCCATTTGTTGAATAATTATCCCATGTAAATAATAGAGTAAAAATAAGTAGTGAATTGAATTCTCTATATATAAAATGTTGAATTTCCATGACATGAGGAAAATTTCTAGTAAAGTGACAAAAAGGATTCAAAATTGCTTTAGGTCACATATTCAAATTCCATGTATTATATTTTTTAATCCCCTTGTATAAAATTCTGGCTTAGCTACTAGACGAAGATATATGTTTAACACACACTGAGATCTTCATGATCTAGTTAGGAGAAACAAATTGATAAAGACAGAGAGATGTTTCTCGTTGGTCGTTGGGCATGCACTTCAATTCCCCCAATACAATCTGTGAGATTTAGATTTGAATATACTAGCATTATTGTTTTCAAGTGCTACAAGAAAACTATACTACGTATAATCTTTGACTATTTGACGTAAAGATCTAGCAGGTAGGAATCTCATCCAAACACTTATAGCCCCACATACCATACGGTCTATCTTTTCCTATATTTCGTGGTCCAAATATATATTTCAAAAGATACTAAGAATCACATCCATTAATTTTGCAATCTTGTACAAGTTGAATTATTTTGGAACCAATGAATAATGTGTTTCAACAGGAAACTATGAATCAACAGTAACATAACGTCATTTCTTTTCAAATATCAGAAAGGACAGATGTCGGCTAGTAATGTCTTCAATACATACAAAATTTTGGTGTACAACATGTTACCACCATTCCATTGTTCTGCATCTTTAAACAAACACATTCATAGAGTCTCTCTGGCATTTCTCTCTCATGGCGGTGAATCCACATTGTAACCTACGTGCTCATGTAAACTAAATAGCTTTTGCCCAAACCATATGTATGTATTAAATATTTTTTATAAATATTTCATTTGGAACTCAATTATTATTGTATATTAACTTGAGATTACTATAGAAACTCATAAACAGACAAACTATGTTGCTCAAACTTTTCAAAATTGTCATCGGCTGTGTGTCAGATTATTCAAAAATAGTACATCGTTAGAGAATTCGGTACGGATGCGACAAGATTTCTATAGAGTCTGAGCAATATAACAGACAAATCGGCCGTGCAATAGTGAAGTGGTGATGGGGTGGAATAGCCTCAAAGATATTGCATATCTTCATGGGGTTAACATGATCATGAGAGAGTGGTCTTATTTCTCTCTAATGAAAGGAAAAAGAAAAAACATAAGTACTCTGTACCAGCCTGGCTTTGGCCACGACCAAATTCGTCTTACTGTGCAATAATGGCTATGCATATATATATATATTGCATGGGAATTTTAGTGAACCCCAAAAGTACAATCAATCGCTTGCCACTAATTAATGTATAGTATCTATATATGGTCCAATCCCAAGTATATATGTCCATATGCCAGCCAATGCTTGGTACATTCACTAACAAGTACTATTGCTTACAATTATGAGTTATCTATAAATTGTTGAATTCCTGTTAACATAAAGAACTATCCTATTTTAACGATAAAAGGTGGCTCAAAATGTTTTAAATCACATATGCTATTTTAATGATTAAAGGTGGCTCAAAATGTTTTAAATCACATATTTGAACCTCATGAATGACTTTGTTTTAATATATCGTTGTTAGAGTTTCAAATTTCGCCGCTACCTTCTCTAGACCACTGGATCATGTCATTGTTTATAATTAACATTTACCACACTTTTACTAGAAAGAAAATTAAGTAGTATGAGCAAAAGTTTTATACTCAGAATGCTTGACAGTTTCCAAAATTTGGATGAATTAGGGGGCCACCCTCCCAAAAGAGAAAGGAGTTTATCAAAGAGCCAAAAAGGGTAAAGATCTTGCAAGATCGAACAATCAGACAAATCGGTCATTCATTATAATGTACCATGAAGATATACTTGGGTCCTTTAGATTCTTTGGTTCCTTCCTTATCCATAACTCCAACTTGGCTTTAGTACAATATAATTTATATATGTGTGGTGCTCTATTATCTCAGTTTTACTCTTGAAATTTATTATCACTCACCTAAGCATCAATGGTTCATTTTTGCATTTCCATGCCGTCAAAGATATAATTAGGTAAATAGAAGTGTGATTTGTTCAACGGATTAAGTTTTTAAATTGATGAGATCATCACACAATTGCACATGATATCAATCATTAGAACACATAGAAGTCCTAGATTCGAGTCATACCATCACCCATTTGAAGAAAAAAAATCACATGCTTAGTCGAAAAACAAAGAATCTGCCCGCACGGCAGTCGACCGGTGACATGTTAAAGATATTATTAAGTAATAAAAGTATTTTCTCTCTGACAATTTAAAGTATTAAATGTAACGATCAAAACATTTAATACCCTCTTAGATCTAGTTCCAGTACGTAATAGACATGACAATGGGTTCTCCAGTGTCAGAACATATATATGTGTGTGAAAAATAAGTGTATATTGGAGTTAGGTAAATATCTCTGAATCCACGATGTCTAAATTCTAAATATGCTACTATAGTGTCTCAATCATTTTTTTTTTTTCATTTGTTCTTTCTTCCTATTCTATTTTACTTATTATAGAAATTAGAATAGGCCATAGAAGCAAGGGCTGACGGCTACACGTTGTAATTTCCTCTTTTTCTTGAGCTTATTGTCAGTACTCCAAAACGTATTGTTTTTAAAATTTAATAACTGGCAAACATTATCATGATCATATGATGTAGTAGACATTTTGACGACAAAGAGAAAAATAGTCAATATGCACGTAAGAATACTTTAAACAACATGGTTCAGAGTATAAAAGAGGGTCAACTTGATATTACTCATAATATTTATTAAGCAAAAAACAAAAAACAAAAAAACTCCTAATATTTTGTACAGTACTATTTTTTAAAATATTGATGCTATTAGTATAGCTGTGTGACACCAAAAAGGGTGACCTAGTTATGCATAAATTAATAGCATAGCCACAGAAAAATCCTTAGTTATTACGGTATGTCTAGCTCTAATTACAGCCCTTCTCCAATAATGAGGCTATGTAAGAAACATCTTTGTCTGGCAAATTACTGTGCAAATCTCTGCTGATGGCAACACAAAGATTGAGAAATAATTATATCAGACAAAACTGTTCTATATTCTAGGAAGAGAAAAAGTACTATATATATGCACCATTGCAATTATGGGGCTAATTATCAATGATCATGCTGTATAGAGGTTATATATTTAGCCAAAATTATTATGTTCCCATCTCTTTAGTATTTTTTTCTCCGTGTGCACGCGTGCTTGGTTTGAGATCACAATTATCTTGGATTAAGGACTTCAATTATTTGCTTTATCATGGTAATCTCATAATGAAGGTTGAAGATTGCTATCTCAAGGAATTATTGAAGGGATAAAGTTTTATGCATAGGTGGTGTATACAATAGATTGTTTGCATTGATTAACAATCTGATAAAAATGGTGATAAACATACTATCACATGTTAAACAACATTGATTATGTTATATTTTCTTAAACTATGAGGGCGTACAATGGTAGAGCAACCCTTGTTAACTGAAAAATATATTGCAGTTTGTAAATAGGTCAAAAAATTACAGTATGTATATATACTACACGCTGAATTTCTTTGACTTTTTTGTGTATTTACTTTCTTATAATTAAATTAAACACCTCCTAATAAAAATCTTGACTCCGATACTATTAAGCGTATGTAGCTTAAATCCTAAAGTAATGTACTCAACTATTCTATTCTTTTGTCTTGTGGTGGGGTTAAGCATGGGGTGTAATCCTCTAAGTAGTAAAAATGCATTACTTTCTTGGGACAAAAAGGGGCTCCATGAAATATCTTGCTGTAGCATACTAGAAGCTTAATTGGGCAATCTAGAAGGCAGATTCACACTTCGGAATGTAATGAAAATTTTAATTAGGAATGTGAAACATAAAATCGGTGGGACTAAAATCTAAGCCTTTAAAAGCAAAGAGGGCACATATCTGATCTTTCGGTCCATTGGTGATTGGATGTGCTTTGGAATGTTAAACCTTAAGCCATTAGGTCAGATTTTATACTCCCTCCCGGATAAAAATAAAAAAGTGTTCACTTAGCCATTTGCATACCCCTTAAGAAGATACTAACTCCTAGATAAATAGGTAATTTGATTAAATTACCCCTAATTAAATAGGCATTGTGATTTGATCATATAACACTTAATTAATAGGGGCAATCCTGGAAAAATAAGATTAATTCTTGGCAATCCTGGAAAAATAAAATTAATTCTTTCTTGATTTGATAAGAGGGCACTCTTTTTGACTTAAGAAAAAAAGGCTAAGTGGACATTTTTTTTAATCCGGAGGGAGTATGTGTTAACAATTCACATAAGTATAAATAAGAGATTTCAAACTAGGAAATCAAATGGATTGTGGTAAATTCCAAACTCGAATGCCTCAATTTCAAACTCGAACCTATAAAGTGAGAATCTTGAATGCATGTCTCCACTGTTTCATGTCGCTCAATTTAACTCTGCCTATATGAGTGTGCTCGCATTACCAATCTCAATTCGAGATAAAGAAGGATGATTGTAGTACGTAGCTTAATAGTCAACGCAAGATTAGTCAATTTATGATGGATCCTCGTAGTGCTCTGGAATGTTTAACTAACTCTAAAAATTATAACAAGTTATGGATGATATATAAAACCACATCTTACTGCAAAATGCAGCCTTGTTTCTTTGCCTTTTTTTTTTTTTGGTTAGTTGTTGGAGAGCTGCACATCTTCTTTGTATGTATGGTTCTGATTTTTGTTCAAGTGAAGGCTGTGACTTATTTAGTCTAAAGACACATTACGAAGTATTTGGTTTGTGTAATAGTACTCTATGGTCTGGTACCTTGTAATACAGTTGCTTCTGCCTTAAGTAAATATCATGTTGCCTTTTTCACTAGAATCAACGTTCAATGGGTAAGGTTAAGTACTTGGGAAACAAACTAGCTGCTAAAATGTCTCACCTCTATATATTCCCCCATATTACCCTTCCTTTTCTTTAGTTTTCATTCATTTTGTCAAGTTTTATGTTAAAGCTAAGCATTAGAGGTGCAACTCCATTGCACGCGGTGACGAATCAAGAATTTAAAATTTGTATATTCTAGGAATTGAAAGTCTGAATTTCGAACTATATATCTAATGTTTTCTGTATTTGGTTTGACATTTATATATGTGTCTAAAAGTTTAGTCTGATAGTCGTAATTTCTGACAAACCCATAAAACTGACATCGGAGGTGACAAATCCATATATAGGTTTAAGGGTGATCAATTGAATCCTCTTTATTGAAACAATATAAATAAACGTATCAACATTGTAAAAATTAGAAACTGGACCAAGATCGCTATGAACCACATGGTTTAAAGGATAAGTCAAAGGACATAAGTCAAAGATTGAACAACCAATTGCACCAAAGTAGTGGATATATCTCGGAGGAATCCATTTTAAATATATACATTTTTTATGGTGTATATAGCTCAACTATATATAAATCAAGTTGAAACCAATGTTATTAGGCTTAATGGTCCTCTTTGTTGCTCATTATTATTACTCAATTAATACTCATTATGGGCAGGTAACTTAGGGGCAGTATAATATAAGTCATTACAAGGAATTGTAAAGACCGAAATTAAGTAAATATCATAATTGCTCATTTCTTAAATCTTTATTATTTTACAAGTGTTTAGTCACAAGTACTTGGAAAGGAACTAGTTGTAGATCAATGTCTAAGGCTATTCTCAACTTCACTTAGCTTTATTTCGTTACATTCGATTTATTTGCATAATATATTGATTTACTGGTCATTTTGATTCACGTGTTCTTGACCACGAACACAAATTCAACTTAACCGTTTTACCGGTAAACAAACATCTTTAGCGAAATTCTCAACTCCACTAATGAATTTAAAATTTGTATCATTTAGGTACCTTCAAGCCTGTGAGTGAATTTAAGGTAAAGCTTGTGTTTTGGGGGCCCCATTTTTTTTTTCAATAATAAGCTAAATGGTTAATTATTTTAGAGTAACGAGTATCTTTAAGTAGAAAAGTAAATTTTTATATACAATTAATTTTTAGATGTGTGACTAATTGGAGTGATAATGTGAGTAAAAATTTGAGAAATATGAATCTCTCGTTTCCAAATCTTTTACGTGTAAAAATATAGAATAAGAATCTTGACCAAATCTTTTTTGTGTGAATAAAAAATCGACAAGTGAAATTATTTTATATTTTACATTATTCACTCTCTAAAGTTAATCAAGAGTCTATCTCTCACATAACATTTATGCACTTCTATATTCTCTTTCTTGTCTTTTCCGAGTTCAAGTATGATAAGTTATAGTATAATTTTGTGAAAAATCACAAGTTAAGAGTACTATATTGACAAAATATATATATTGCGGTCTTTTTTATATATTTTTTCGCGCGTTTCAAGCATTCCAAAGAGTTATTGAAAAATATTTGGCAATCAACTCATCAATTTTTTGGATCATTCTATTATTCTAATTTTCAAGTTTTATTTTAGTTACATTTTTTTTTTTGTTGTTGTTGTTATTTTTGTTATTTTCACTTTATAATTATATTTTATCTTTTCAATCATTTATAATAATTTAAATATGTCGACAATATGATCCGGTTTTTCAAATGATTTAAAAATTTAAACTATAACACATGTCCTAAAAAGGTTGGAGAAATTGATTATAAAAGGTTGAAATAAATTTGCATTTCAAAACGTTAGGAAATAGATTTCAAATGTTCTAACATTTAGTTGTTTTAAACAAAATCTAAGGCCTCTCATCAATATTGATTTTAGGCTACAAATATTCTTGAGCCGCCCCTGAGTACCTTAAGATGCCAAGACTCCTGTTAAATGTTTGTACCAAATTTTCCTAGAAATTAAGCAAGCAAGAATATTGAGTGACATAAAGAGGCAAATGGGCTCCCCCTTTAGGACTTACTGGGTGAATTGTGTCTGAGAATATTCTATAATTAACTTTAAATAAGGTTTATATACAACTATTTCAATATTGTAAAGTAATATTAACACATTATCTATCCTAGGTCCTATTGATGCCAGAAAATTAAGTAAAAATTGTTGTATCTCACTAAGTATGTCTTTATGTTCTGAAGACGATGTAATTTTTTTTTTTTTTTGACATCTTTAATTAATTTGACCTATAATAACAAGTAACTATTCGTATCAAACCTGCTATATATGATAACTCAAAAAATGCAATAATAATCTGCAATAACCGACTGAATTGAATGTTAATAGTTTTTTTTTTTACACTATCAGTTGCTTATAACTTAAAACCATTATACTTATATATGCTCTTATTCTAGAACATGATCTAAAATGACTTACTACAAAACACCCGTAAAAAGTTGAAAAATTCTTAAACATATACTACTAAAATTCGAAAGAGGCACTATTAAATTCATATTAGTATTTGTTAATATCCTTTCAACTCGCTCTTTTTGAGATGCTTAAATTTCTATATTGATAAATCATATTTTCTCTCTCCCAATTTACATGAAAGTGTTCAATACAAGAGTTACAACACATAAATTTCAGCATAAATTCTTCAAATTTTCAAAAACAAAATTTGCATAATTAACAATTACATGAAAAATATTACTTGTAATTCTATGTAGTAGTTAATAGCTCAAAAAATTTAAAAGACTTGAGAAAATACTGTTAAAAAAAAAAAAACTATTTGAGTCTTCAAATAATCAAACTTCACGTAAAATACAACAAAGGGAATAAATTATTTAAAACATATTCCTTTATTCTTTCTTTTAAAGCTTTCGGGGGTCGTTTTGGTTGGTGTGATAAGAATAATAATTCTGGAATAAGATGCAAATTATTTATCCCACGTTTGGTAAAGGGAATTAATTAATTCTAGGATTATTTTGTCCCATCATTTGTACTAAAATAGTGGGATAACTATCCATATAGAAGGTGGGATAAAATAATCTCATGAATATCCCCATGAGAATTTTGATCTATCTCCATTGAAACTAACTAGGCAAAGTTGAGTGACTTTTGAAAAAGAAAATAAAGTTGAGTGACTATGATGGTCAATTACCAAAGTTGAGTGACTATGGTGGCCAATTACCCAAAGTATAGTGACCATCCAAGATTCTAACTCAACGTTGAATGACTTTTGAAAGATAAACCAAAGTTGAGTGACTATGGTGGTCAATTACCCAAAGTCGAGTGATGATCCAAGCTTTTAAGTTCTAACTCGATTATATATTTACCTTTTCATTTTTTACGGAAAAGGGCCTAAAATGCCCTCGAACTATGAGATTTGGTACACAAATGCCCTCCGTTTACCTTTACGCTTTAAAATGCCCCTATCGTCAACCTATTGGGCCTAAATTGCCCTTAATGAGGGGCATTTTTGGCCCAATAGATGGACGGAGACAATATTGTACTAAATCCCAAGGGGGGCATTTTAGGCCCTTTTTTCGAAAAATATTAATTTTTTTATTTATTACGTGGCAAGTTTTAATTGGTTCTTTTAAAATTAATCTAAACTAATTATATATTTGATCCACCTAACTTTTTGACTTAAAATGGTGATTGTAAAGTGAGCCACCATTAATCTCCAGCGTCCTTTCCTCTATTGAAACAACCCAAAACTTGCATTGGAACCACCATATTAATTGGTTAGTTTTAAAATTTAAAAAAATATTACACTTATTACGTGGCACGTTTTAATTGGTTAGTTTTAGAATTAACCTAGACTAATTATATCCCAACACAAACTTCTGATCTACCTAACTCGCCCCGAGTTAAAATGGTGACTGTAGCAACAACCGTTCCCACCGATGGGCCACCATTAATCTCCATCGCCCTTTCTCTATCAAATTACCGTAACCGGATAATAGTCAAAATACCCCCCAACGTTTGACCAAAATGCCAACCACACACCTAATGGTCCTATTACCCCCGGGCAATTTTTTAGATTAAAATGCCAGCGAATAATACGACAACCCCCAATTATTAAAGTCTTGTCCATTTTCCCGGCCCACGTGCCACATCTTTAATTTCTCCTCATTTTTTATTAATTTCCCCCTTCCTCCATCCATCTACTCTTCTTCTTCAAAAAAAAAAAAAATCTCAATTTTTTATTCCATTGAAGGATCCAAAACCCATACCCCATTCTCCTTCATCTTCATTACATCATCATCATCATCATCAATTGTGAGTTGAAAAAAAAAAATCACACCAACTTTCAAATTTGATCCAAAAAACCCAAATGTGAAAGGAAGCTTCCTAACACCAAATAGAACAAAGTAAAAATCTCAATTTTTCACACTCCATTTTCAGTATGAGGATCCAAAAACCCATACCCCATTCTCCTTCATCTTCATCAACATCATCATCATCTTCATTAGAGTTGAAAAAAAAAAAAATCACACCAACTTCCTCAAATTTGATCCAAAAAAACCCAAATGTGAAATAAGCTTCCTAAACAAATAGAACAAAGTTCATCCATTAATTTGATCAAACAATCAAGAATTTAAAGCCACCATTAAGCTTTCTCCCCTAAGAATGGAGTTTAATTTTCTTCCCAAATCAACTCAAAGAATTTGCTAAAACAACTCCAACCAAGCCAAGTAGCAACTCCAAACAAGCAACTTTCAACCATTTTCTTTAACAAGATTAGATTTTCAACTTTTTTTTTTTTTTTGCATTTTCGTTTTTTTTTTTATTTTTTTTTTAATTTGATTTGGGAAAAAAAATTGAAAGGAACTTATTACAAGTAGAACAAAGTTCATCCATTAATTTGATCAAACAATCAAGAATTTTAAAACTTGGTGTTCTTCATAGCTTTCTAAATTTCTAAACTAAGTTTAATATCTACCCAAATCACTCAAAAATTCTAAAACAATCCAACCAAGCAACAAGTAGCAACTCCAACCAAGCAACTTAAAATTTTCTTTAACAAGATTAGATTTTCAACTTTTTTTTTTTTTTCCGCATTTTCGTTTTTTTTTTCTTCGATTTTTTTTTTTGAATTTGACCAAGATTATAAGAATAATCACTATCCGTCTAAATTTATAATCTAAAAAGAATGGAGACGGGTATTAAATCATGAAGGAAAGAAGATAAAAACCTCCAAAAATGGAGGGAATTTAAATTTATCTACGTGGCATCTATGTGGCATCTACGCAAATTATCTGCTCTCCAAAACACCTCGATAATTTCGCCTCATGAAACCTCACGCTCTTGTCACATATAAGCCACCATTAAATAGCCGAAAAAAATTTATCCAGGGGGGTAATGTGGACAATGTGAATCGACATTTTCAAAGGTATTTTGACTATTATCTCGCCCAGAACCTCCATTAAAACCACCACCGTAACATCGCTCATCCAAACGGTCCATCGAGCCACCATTAAATAGCTAATATTCTTGACAGTGATATGGTGGTGGTTTTAATTACCCTTAATTTCACTTGAAACCCATTAACTATATAAGGGAAATTAATGAGAATGTTTACCCTTAATTTCGCTTGAAACCCAGTAACTATATAAGGAAAATTAATGAGAATGTTCATGTGGCAAAATTGATTACCTTTAATTTCACTTGAAACCCAGTAACTATATAAGGGAAATTAATTAGAATGTTCATGTGGTAGAAATGATTATCCGAAAATATTCATTTAAAAAAATATTACACTTCATAACTGCATTTTAAGGGCAATATTGCCTTCCGTCCATCTATTGAGCCAAAAATGCCCCTACCGTTAAAAATAAGGGCAATTTAGGCCCAATAAGTTGACGATAGGGGTATTTTAGAGCGCAAAGGTAAACGACATTTTTCTACCAAATCCCATAGTTCGAGGGCATTTTGGCTCTCTTTTACGTTGTTTTAAATTACTACTCCATTTTTTGCAATTTATGGGATATTTTCCGCTTCCTAGATTCAAATTATACAAACTTTGATCCACATTTTAATATGAATTTTTTCACCAAATTGATATGAGAAAAGTTACAACTTACAGTACTTTTCATCTAGTTTTCAAATATATAAATTTTAATATTAAAATACAAAATAAATCTAATACAATTTAGCTTTAAAATTTAATCAAACTAACTCTCAAAAAACCAAAAAAAATCACCTAAATTGAAACAGAGAAAGTAGTATTAATTAATTTGCTAAAAGCTAAGCTTCCTATTCCTTTTTTCCCTACTTCTCCCACATCAATAACCGATCGAACAACACCAACCCGGAAACGCCGTCGTTTTCGATACAATCGTCTTTTAATTTTCATAGTAACGAAAGAGAGAATTTGAGTTACCTTTCAGTAATGGCCGAAAAGCCCCAACCAATACAAGTTTTATACTGTGGAATTTGCGGGTTACCCGCTGAATACTGTGAATTCGGACCCGAATTCGAGAAATGTAAACCCTGGTTGATCCAATTCGCACCCGATCTCTACCCGGATCTTATTAAAGGTTATATAACCCTAACAAAAATCCTAAGAGCATGTTTTGAGATGTATATGTATATGATATTTGTATTTATTTATTTATCAATTTACTTGTTTTTTGTCGATTTCTGTTACTATCTGTTGTTTCTTGTACTTCAATTATATAGTAGGAGGATTCCTGTATAATTGAATTTATCATAACCATGGAATTTCCTGTAATAATAGGCAAATTAGCATATTTTGTGATGTGTATGTATATGATATTCTCGTTAACCTTAATTTTTATATTTATCATTTTTTTTTTTTTTGTGATTTGTTTAGTACTTTTTCATTTTAATAGGAGTATTCAGTTATTGCATAGTGACTTATTCTTCGATGTGTATTACTAGCTATTGTTGCATTTGTTTTGTATCTTGCTATTTTTGTTGTCTATTTTCTTACAATCCTGCGTCGAATACCTTTTTTTTTTTTTTTTTTGCCGAGGGTTTATTGCGAACAGACTCTCTGCGTCGCAAAGGTAGGGGGTAAGGTCTGCATACATCCTACCTTCCCCAGGCCCGACTTGTGTGATTACACTTGGTATATTGTTGTTGTTTATGTATTTGTTTGTTTTTGCAGATTCCAATTCAAAAGAAGCTGATAAAGTCTGTGATCAGCTGCAGTCAACTTCAATCTCAGAAGGTAAACTTTTTTTTTTTTTTTTTTTTGGGCTATTGCTCTCTAGGAGAGATAGGATTAGGAATGAAGACATCCGCGACAAGGTGGGAGTGACATCGGTGGAGGATAAGATGCGGGAAGCGAGGCTGAGATGGTTTGGACATGTGAAGAGGAGAGACACAGATGCCCGCATGCGGAGGTGTGAGAGGTTGGCTATGGACAGTTTTAGGAAAGGTAGAGGTAGGCCAAAGAAGTATTGGCAGAGGCGGATCTAGGATTTGAAGGCGGCGGGTGCCACAATTTTTTCAATGTACATCTTGTTAGGAACGTGTACTGAGATCGGGTCCATCTCTTTTTAGTTTATTCGAGTCAACTTAATAGGTTTTTTTTTTTATTTGCAAATATGAAATTACATCTCAAAAATCAAGAAACGAACATAATTAGCATCTTAAACAAGGAATTGCACCCATTAACAACAGAATTAAAATCAACATTTTCACCAAGGGACTTGCATCTCTTATGTATATTAAAAAATGAATTTGCACAAGTAAAATAACATCTTCAATAAGGGAATTATACCAATCAAAATAAGAAAAAAAAAAAAAAACTCTTCAATAGGTAAATACACCCCATAAGTAAATTGGAATTAGATAAACTACAAGTTCTCAAAAATAAATCATAAATTTCATTTTTTTTCTAAGCAGTGCTTACGAAATTTTCATCACAATTTAAGTAGCAAAGTGATTTAAATTGAATTTAACAATTATAGAATAGCATAAATATTTATAATACACTCCTCCGTCCATTTTATTTGTCCATTAGACTAAAAATATATGTCCACTTTTACTTGTAAGTTATATAGTTTGAAAAATCAAGACATAATTTACCATTTTATACCTATTTTACCCTTATTATTAAGTATTCCAATTCATTTCTCATTTTATTTATTGCTTATTAAGAGTGTCCCAAGTCATATATAGACAAGTAAACATGGACGGAGGAGTAATAAACAATAGAAATAATAATTAAAAAAAAAAATTGAATTTTGATCTCAATCCAAAATTCCATTGAGACCCAAGTTTTTCAATTTAAATACTCACTGATTTAGATTAAGAGAAATGCTTAATTTAAGGGATTTTGAAGTTTTTATTTGTGTGTTCTCGTAGATATAACGAGATAAAATAATAAAAAAAGAGGAAAGGCAATATAAATAATAAAGATAAATAGAAAATTAGGAGAGCCGAAAAGTGAATTATCGGGTACAAAGGAAGTAAAAAGCGCAAAGAAAAACGAGAGTCAAAAAATGTTTAAGATAGATTCAAACTTGTGTCTACCAGCCGTGGCACCTTTGTCTAATTTAATACTGAGGGTGGCGGGATCAAATAATTAACCTAATTTAAGCAAATTACAACATAAGTATATAAAAAAATTATTAATTTAGGGGGTGCCATGCCACCCCACCCCCAAAGGGTGGATCCGCCCCTGAGTATTGGGGAGAGGTGATTTAGCAAGATATGGCGTAGTTTCAGATTACCGAGGACATGACCTCAGATAGGAGGTTGTGGAGGACTCAGATTAGGATAGAAGGCTAGTAGGTAGTCTCGCTTTTCTTTCGCACTAGTAGTCGTAGTTTTGCTCTATCGTTTATTGCCCTTTGATTCCAGGCTGTTTTATCATGACTTCTTCGCTCTTGTTATTTCTCATTTTCGCATTGCTTTGATATGCTTGTGCTTATCTGACTCTTTTGCCTTGTTCTCCCTTGTTTTCTTTTGAGCCGAGGGTCTTTCGGACACAGCCTCCCTACCTTCCAAGGTGGGGTAAGATCTGCGTACACTTTACCCTCCCCAGACCCCACATTGTGGGATTCCACTGGGTATGTTGTTGTTGTTGTTGTTGCTGCTGTTATTGCTCTCTTGTCCTGAAGGAGTATGTAAGGATATTAGTAGAAGTATTTGTTTTTCCTATAAAAAATTTTTGGAACCCCTGGGGAAACCCGCAGCCGCTGTCCTCGAGTGCGCACTGGGTAACCTGCTCACTGTGCAATAGCTCGCAAACCACACTAGGCAAGCCCGGTGCAACGAGCTCTGACTGAGAAGGCTGTTGGTGAGGGGAATTAATCTCAAGTCTCCCAGGCAGAAACCACTCATTCAACCAACTCAGCCAATCCTTGCGGGTTGTTCCTTGTAAATTGGAACATGAGTTTTTTGACTTTAATGAAGAAAAGCACTATCTTTTTTCTGGTATAATGTAAATGTTTTAAATTGTTGGCAACAACCCTGGTATACAAGTAATATATCAAGAAGTAGAGGACCTAAAAATAGATGTACTCCCTCCATCCTATTTTATGTGAATGTGTTTGACTGAACATGAAGTTTAAGAAAGATACAAAGGCTTTTGAAACTTGTTGTCCTAAACAAGCCATGGCACTTTTGTGGCTATTAAATCACGTTATTAAGGATATAATGCGGATTCCAAGATTAAATTGTTTCCAAAGAAATATGTCATTCTTTTTTAGTTGATTAAAAGGAAAGACTGTCACATAAAATGGGACTTAGGGAGTAGTTTTTTTGAAAGACACCCTACCTTTTCCACAATTCGGGACATCATTAGTGTTTTAAGAGGAAACTAGAAATAAGAGGTTATTCCTCAAGTTAACAAAGTTATTTGCATCCCATCAAAAACTCTACTTTGATGTACGCACCAAGTGTTTCCATTCGTGCTCATCAGAGTACATCGTGATTTAGGACTTGGACGTCGTGAGCACGAACGGAAACACCGCACGTCCTAAATATTCTCTCTTTTTTTTTTGTTTTTTTGTTTTTTTTTTTTTTCCCATAATTCCAACTAAATAGTGCCTCCTTTCCAGTGGTTGGTGTTGTCCATTTTGTCCTGAAAACCTCTAACCACTGACGTGTGCTAGCTAACAATACAAAAAGAGGTGGTCCACATCCTCGGTCGACCTCTTTACGCATATAGCACCAAATAACATATGTGATCCTTCTCCTGCTCAAGTTTTCGACTATTAGGATTGTTACGATCGTTGCTAATCAAGTGAAGAAGTGGCGCTATAGTTTTCCGAATGGTGCAGGGAGCTCAACTCGTCCCCGCTTAAAGGCTTATTGTAATAGGACTTTATTAGGAACAATCTACTGCTGCTTCCCCCTCCACCTCTATGAGTCTTTGTTTAGCGATGTACTCTGATTATAAGGCATTTCAGTCAGGCTTGGAAGTTCTGCTACCTCCAAATCCCAAAGTTTCCTCCTATATTGTAGGTCCAAAGAACACCACACTCTTGTAGCCTTCATATATGTTGGATTGCATTCCTTTTGGCTCGTGCTTCTTTAGATGCTTGGGAATGTGAGCCTCAAAGTGTTATCTCTAAATATGTGTGCTTTCAAACATGCGTGCTTCCAAAAGATAATCTCGTCCTTGTTCCCTACCTTGAATGTTACGCTGCTGCTCTTTCTGTTCCTTCACAACTAGTATCCGTACCCGCGCATTGCGCGCAGAATATTAAATATAATATATCATAAGATAATGTTGAAAAATATGGCGGACATGAAGGAGCATAAAAGAATTTTGGTTTTGTTATATGCATTAGCTCGTTCTATATATAGTATTCTTTTTGCACTTCCATAATATTTATGTATGTAATCGACACTCATTGTATGTTTCAGACAAAGACAATAGAATTTATCAAGTATGAGTATAGCAGAATGATTGTTCCTTGAACTCAATTAGGGGATAAGTTCTTTAGATGCTGATGCAAGTAAATCAATATTGTCCTTTCAATCTTCCCATCAATGATCCAACATTCATATTCAAACACCTTGTACTGATAATGGAAAAGGCATAAACTAAAGGGAAAATTAGATATCAAGGGTAGAAGATAAAAACATTAAGAAAAAGTAATGACAGATAGACAGTAACATATTTGTTTTTGCACTTTAAATTAATTGAATTCAATCTCTACATGCTACCGATGCTTTCCTTTTGCTTAATTTTTTTTCCCCCCATGAATCAAAAGAAGCACAACGATGACTCTCGGTGTTCAGAATTCTCTTTTTTGCACTAATCTTCATTAAAGATATAAATTGCCAGATCGAGTCGTTCTTCTTTCAAAAATTTCTTCATAAACTGTTTTTGCCCAAACATAAGTAACCTTCTCATTCCGAGGGCTCAACTTCATACACTTTTTTTTTGACGAAAAATCTCATACACTGTTCTTTTGAGCGATCAATCCAACTGATTGCATCTTGACTTGGTGTACTGCAACTGTACAGTTTCAACTGTCTGAATAGGTTTATACATTATAACAACATTAATATCTTCAAAAATCGATCCAAAGACACGGTTAATGGGGGTATAACCTTTTTGAAAAAATTTACCAAGAAATCTGCATGCAGTGGCTCTGTTCAAAGTTGGAAGTATCTTAAAATATATGCCCTGTAAAAAACGCTGGACATGATACAGATACACTACTTTTAAAGATAATAGAGCACAAGTGCACAACCACCAAACTCTCCCTCTACTACCTTATCACAAGCAGGAAACCACTTCAGCAATTAAAATAATACTCTAGTAAAGTATTGTGAATGGTGAGTGGTGACTGAATGTTTCATTATACTCTTTTAAAATCGATCATATTACATGGATGAAATAATACACGGTTTTAAAAAGGGCACTTCTCCTCTCAAGTGTAATAAATCCGAGCAAATAACGTGTATTCTGTCCTTATGGATTTAACAAAATACGGAGTTATCATTTCTGAATGAAAATAATTAAGCTTTATTTCATACAGTGTTAAGATGAGCTGAAACTTGATGGTAATTACCTTCATTAAATTAATAAATTACCCCACCCAAATGAGCATGAAATTGTAATAAAATTCTCGTATCATCCACCAAAAATATGCAGCAGGTTAGTCCAAAAATTTAATAACTGGAGAAAATGCTTGCTTTTTGAGCCAAGATTTAGCCACCTATGCTAAAACTACAAATCATAAAATAAATCTTATATGCCACATAACATTCAAAAGGAGGGATCACTTAACTTTTGCAGTTCTGCTACTACTACTACTTTGTATTATGGACGTTCTTGAAAGTGTTATCTTCCTTGCTCATAATTTTGACTTGCAGAATCCATTGAATCTTATCCTCTAACAAAGTAAAGTAATAGACCTCGACTACAAGATTTTTTTAGGTCTGTGGAACGAGAATAAAAGATTAAATGAAACTTTAGCTAATCTTATTCTAATAATTGCATTTAAATAGATATATAATTATAATTCATTGTTGTATCTATTTCTGCTTAAATTTAATATTTAAGCGAGTAATTTGAAAGATTTTTCTACAGTAAAGGCTAGTATCCTTTTCATATCTACATGCTCGAGAAATATGCTAAGTTAATTACTCATACATCAACTCATCAATGGGTGAGAAATGCAAAATAGATCGGATAGATTACCTTGAATAACGGAGAGCAATATATATATATATATATATATATATATATTACAACAACAACAACAACCCAGTGAAATCCGACAACGTGGGGTCTGGGGAGGGTAGAGTGTACGCAGACCTTACTCCTACCAAGGTAGGACGGCTGTTTCCGAAAGACCCTCGGCTCAATAAAATCATAAAAAGAGGTAAGATAAGGCTAAGAGATTCAAAGCGATATGGAAATGCAAATAACGAAAGCGACACAGATAAAATAGGATAATCAAAGCACCGGAAATAACAGATAATAGCAGAAATCAGAGCACAAGAAATTATACTGCAATAATGCGACTACTAATAAGGAAGGATAACGAGACTATCTACTAGCCTTCTACCCGAATCTGGAGAGCAATATATATATATATGTGTGTGTGTATGTGTGTGTGTGTGGTTCCCACCATTATCTCTAAGTCTATATATCCACCAACTTTGTTCCAAACTCCTCTATCGCATTCCTGTAACGTAGAGCCTGATAATTTGCTCTACAGGTAAACTTTGAATTTAGGAGAAACTGTCAGTTTACCTACAAAGAAATCCGCCGAACTCGAGAAGCGCTTATTACCATAACGATATATGTCATCATCAGGGAGTGGTCGAGATGACGTGGTGAGGGTATAAAGGACTATTCGCACTACTGCAATTGTTATATTGAAAAAACAAACAGTACACAACATGAAGTTATCTAATCATCAAGACAATACCATTCATACAGAATACTTAAAGGAAACAAAAATCTAAGCGAGTAGATGTGCCATAAAATAATCCATCGGCACTTTTAAGCTAATGGTGGAACATTTTGATGAGCGAAAGAACCTCCAATAGTTCATCCACAAATTAAAATCATTATTTCCATGGCAGAACTTCAAAAACTACAAATATCTATCAAACTCAAGATCATAGCAGCAGGCTAAGGTGACATTGACTACATTTAGATATACGAATAATAGAAACTGTGCAAATATTATGTGCGTCCCTCAAACATTGAATTAACTCATCACACTATTTGTGTATCAGAATGACCAACATCAACAAACACTATTGACTCGTCACACTATTTGTGTATAATAATGTCCATTATCCATGCAATGTCATTGTTTTTATACATCTACCTAAGCAGCTTTTATCGAGCGATCATAATTTAGAGTAATTAAAACCATAGTGTAATTAGAAGTAAGAGTAAAAGTCAATGTTGATTAACGTTTTTGTCCTGCAGAATCAACTCAAATTCCACTACATCTTATTGATGGTGATTTCGCTAATAAGAAGGTAGATTACGCAAACAAAAACGTTAAAGAACAAACACATTAAAAAGCCTTTGTTTGCTGATAAAAATCCTCTGTTTGCTGATTTTCTAGTCTCCAGATTGAAGTGAAGATCTTGTGCTTCTTGACTTCTTATTCATGTTAAACAGAAATACATTTGGATGAGATTGAACTTACTGAAATTCCAAAAAGCACTATTCTACGATTTAGCGAATACTTCCTGTATTTTCCGATGCCGGATTCTTCTCGGTGGCCTTCTTTTCTGCCTGAGGAGCCATGGAATAATGTAGAAATTTAGCAAAGATTTGAGAAAGATTTTTGAATTAAGAAGTAAAACAATTTATTCTATGATGAACTATACCTTAAAACAAAGCAAAAAATGAAAAATTGCTGCACGCCTAATTGAAACACAAGTTAGCTACAAGTTTCTATTATAAACGTTAAGATAAGTGCAAGTCCCCCAACACTCTTCATCTTACTCACAGTTTAAAAAATAACTGCAATAACACAAATTAAAACCGACCACAATTTTTTTTTTTTTTTAATAGCAGAAACTGCAAGCACACTGAAACAGTATTTCAACTCAAATGGATAAATTGATAGTTCAACACTATCGGTTGAATGCTTGTAACCTTCCATTCAGTGTTATCAAAGGCGCGCTTTAAGCGCGCTTAAGCCCTGAAGCGGGACTCAAAACATGTTGAGCGCTTCGCCTCGCTTTATGTGCTCTTCAGTGCCATCATCGAGGCTTTAAGACATACTTTTCCTTGCCAATGAGCCTCTCTTGGAGGATGACACTAGATGATTGATATTTCACTTTAACGTAATATTTTTGCAATTTCTTTGTCCATATATTTTTTATTCATGCTTATTATTATCAATCTTGGACTGAACATATATATATATATATATTTGTATTTTTTTGCACCATTGCGCTTTTTTTCATTAAAGCCCACACTTTATTTGCGCTTAAAGCCCCAGCTGACCTTAAAGCTTTTTTGCGCTTTTCACTTTTGGTAACACTGCTTCCATTACATTGGTATCCTTTAAAATTGCCTTAATTGGTGGAACCGGTCCACTATTTCTGCAAACATGTGAATTCAACGTTATTTTTTTGTTCAATGCGAGTGTTTTAAAGACTTTATCTGATTTGCATTAGCAGTTTCAACAATTTTTACTTAAGCAATTTCTTTTTTGTATTTTTAAATTCCGATTTTTGTGGTGATGACACTTGTCATCCTATTATTCTTTTGCCTCTCCTATTCTATATAGATAGATGTTCCTCAAAAGCCGCACCTAAATTGGACAGTCACGCTTTTAGTCCGCCAACCCCTTTCTATGATTCCATATTTATCCGCTATCACCTTTCTTCATAGTGTATACGCCTCTATCCCCAATCTGCAAATCTACTTCTCTAACAGAGCTATGTTATAAACACACACAACTTTCATCCTAAGCTCTCTCCATCTCTTTAAGAAACCTACTGATTCAGTTGACTTATTTGTCAACAACCTTATGGAACAACTCCTATTTGATCTAGCGCCACATCCGGATGCTGATGTGATCGGGTTAACTTCTTTGCCCACACTCGTCCATTTTATCCACACTCGTCCTGTATACGGGAACCCTTCTTGTAGTCTTCACACCCAGGCGAAGATGTTGTGGAACGTTTTACCCATTTAGCGCTACATCCAGGCAGTGAATAACGTGTGCCTTGACGTCCCAACAAGTTTAATCCTTATTGAACTTGCATGCGGAATTTGTACTCCTGGATGAAAAGGAAGTTAGTTATGAATTTGCATGATATGCTGGACTTGTTAGAATATATGTAATGTAAAACAAGTCCTGCCTTTCGTATTTGCTGAAGTACTACCTTGGTACTGTTTCTTAATAAAACTTTAACTTATCAAAGACGTCCCAGCAGGCTCATTCATGAGTATTCATAAATTTGTTACTACTTTATTGGTCATTAACATATCTCACTCTCTTCCTTTATATGGAGTTAAGATTGGGCATGCTCTGCAAACATTGGTGAAGTAAAAAAAAAAAAAAAACTGTGAGTGGACTGTACTCTTTTTGTTGCTAACGATATCCGCTTGACCAACCTCTGTCAATTTCTTTCTGCAACACTTTGCCAGAGCATTGCATTGCGTTGCGTTAATGACCAGGAATGAGAGAGGAGGACTTTTGTCTGAGCTCTCTATCAAATTGGAACAATCCTCCCGAACTCCCACAATCGAAGGAAGTGAAGATGGAAGAAGCGTCACATTATTGCGTAGCTCATATGTGCTAAAGGAGGAGTAATTATAAAAAAATTAAAAGAGATGTCGAGTTTCTTTTTGGTCAATTCAACTTTTCATTTCATATCTTTGACTTCTTCTATGAACATGTATCAAGTACTTTGGGTTTGATGTTGAAATTAATTTAATCTACCTTCCCACAAATTGAATTATGTTCTTAACCTATTTCGATTTGGCAACTGTTTTAGAACACTGGCTTGGTATTTGGTTTGATTTTCCCTCGCATTTCATCTACCTTCTCACAAATTGAATTATGGTCTTAACCTTCCTCTTTCCATCTGCATTTCTGGGCTTTTTGTCTGTTTTTGGAAGAACAATATTTATTTGATGTTTTAAACCCTGTCTTCCTTCCCTGTGGGGCCAATAGTTTTAGAGAAAAGTTTGAACTAAGAACTGTAGCAGCTGATTTTGGATCTTCTTTGTTTTTTCGGATTTCATTTTATCTACTTCCCCCCTTAGCATGTTCAAATTAAATTCTGTTCTGAACCATTCTGCTCCCTTTGTTGGGTCAGGTTCTTCTACATCTAAGAAAGAAGAAGTCAAGCGCCTTCCTGGTGGAAAGATAAAAAAGAAAGTAAGAAATTTCAAGCATTTATCTTTTTGTCTAATGTATATTAATCCTTCTTTCAAAATGGCATGGCTCTGTGCCATCCATGTGATTTATTAGCACTTAGAAATTTCGATTCAGTGAAGTTCTTGTAATTCTTTCTTTGAATTCCTTTGCCTGTAAAACTTTTCATTGTTGTTCCCTGTCAGCTATCTTCATAAGGTTTTAGTTTGACCAACATATTATGAAATGGATCATTCTAACTGAAAAGTTTTCAGTCTTTTGCATTAAGATTTTATGTTACAAATCTTGCTTTTATCATTTATATTCAAATTTTGGATGGATGCTATTTCACCTAGTTGAACTATCTTGAACTAACTTGAAGCTAATTATGCTTCGGAATGGGTTTTCCTTGCAATGTGAATATGCAAGCATCCTTAGTTATTTCTCCTTAGCTGTTCTTTCTCAACAGAAGAGGCTGTAGGTAGAGACTACAGAAATAAAAAGAGCTCAATCCAATCAGTTTACCAACCAGAAAAAAATCAGTGAATTGGTATTAACTTCCAAAGTTACTACATCTTTGTTTTTGGAAATTTTACACTGTTAGATACTTACGTTAATCAATTCAGTTGAAGGTTTTCTGTGTACTATTTCATGCAGCGATGAATCTTAAATGCCTAGTCTGTGATATAATTGAAATATTTGAACTAATTCTTTTAATCTCTTTTGTTCTGCCAAATCAAAGGTTTGCTTCTGTGGACCAATGTAACTAAACCTGACCTAGACTAATCCTCGGAGGTTGTAAAATGACCTCTTTTCTACAGCCGTCTGTTAAGATGTCATGCCCCCAACCATGGCCTGGGCATAACACGGCACTCTGTGCCTGACTGCATGTGACCTAGCGAACCACATGGATTGCTAAATCAACATAGGACATGTACTAATGCAGAATATGAGTTAAATCATGAAAGTCTGAATGAGCATAAGATTAAGTAATCATAAGTTTGAAAATAACGTTTTAACCATGAGTGCGGAAATAGTATGAAAAACATGATAATGTAGCCGACAAGGCTAAAACACAATTGAGTATTTGACATGACATGCTAGACTAGTCTATGAAACCTCTGAACATGAATCTGGATGCTAAACTGTTTACCGGGATAAGGCCCTAGGCATACCTCTACTGCATGACATGACATAAACATGAAATAAAGATGACACCCTGGATGAATTGGGCTTACCAATAGCTGATACGAGGAATCCCAGCGAGCAGATCCGTCATCCTGTAAATTGATGCCTGCATTTCACGGCAAAAGAGACGTAAGTACATTGGAATTGTACTTGTATGTAAAGCAACTGAATGAAAGAATAGTAAGTGTGGTGCTCGGGGAATGGGTAGTAAGTGGGGTAGTGGGCAACCCAAATCAATAACATGGATATATTAAGTTATACGAAATTGAAACTGCAAGCTAAGCATGAACATGAATAACATTTGACATGAATATAATATAACCTAAGTAAAACATTTTTAAGAGTGTGTGTGTGTGTGTGTGTGTGTGTGTATGGGAGAGCCCTAGTATAACCGACAACATGAAATCACCACGTTGAGTCTGGTACCTGGCCCGACCAACAGAGCAATCCCATACTTTGCCGGGGTATGAGACATGAACATGACATGAAAGGATCTCATCAGTAATCTGAAGGTATCGTCCTAACTAGGCGGAGCGATCCTTACCCTACGTTGACATATGTAGTTTCAGATAGTCTGCACCTTCTCGGTAAACCTATGCTACTCCCAAAAGTATGAACATGAATATAGGTGGCATCTGAGCCCATGGTTTTTATAACATGACTTGTGACTTGTAAGTATAATATTACATGTATATAGATATATATAACTTGTGTAAAGCATGAAAACATGTAATATTCATGAAGTAGAGTAATATTGGTTCATGACTTGTAATTGAGAACCCATGGAATTCAAAACATGAGTATTCGTGGATTACAGACAGATTCATGGTAATCGAAATGATATTCATGAACACAATTAATGGAAACATGATTGAGCACAATAACACACACACACACACATATATATAGGATTTATCATGAACTGAGACATAATTTTCCAGCTCTAAGGAGAAGGAAGTGTTGTCATGGATTAAACGTGGCGTGGGGAAGAACAATGATGTTCCCACATGTGGATAGAAGCCCTACATACTTGTAAACGCTCTAATCCAACGAATTATCTTGCTTCTCTGACTAAGAACACCCAAACCCTAGCTTTGAATCGTTGGAGAAGGATTACTTGTTAATCCTATATTTTTGTTTAAGAATCATGTTAGGAATCATGTATTTAGCGCTAGGATTGATTAGGAATCGTAGAGATGTTCTTACCTTGATGTGTAGGTTGAGAGGAGAGAAAAATCGTCCTTCAGGTGTTTTCTACGAAGTTGGAATATCTGACAAATGAATTTTCGAGTTAAGTGTTGAATTTATTGGATGGGGAATTTTGGACCCTACACCTCGCTGAGCGAGGTCTATAGCATGACTCTAGCTCGCTTTGAACTTAGCTCAGCGAGCTCCTAGGTCCATTCTGGAATTTTTCATTTTGGGACTCTACACCTCGCTGAGCGAGGTCTATAGCATGACCATATCTCGCTTTGAGCTTAGCTCAGCGAGCTCCTTGATCCATTTCACACTTGGGTCAAAATTTCGCGTTTTTCAACTTTGTCGACAGCGTTCAGTAAAATGGTCATAACTCCTAGCATAGATCTCCGTTTGAGCTCCAACTTATATGGATGGAAAAGTATTTCCAAGGGCTACAACTTTCAATTTTAAGTTTTCTCAAATTCCAACGGATTTTCACGAAATCAGGCTTGAAGGCAGACCTATCGTAACTTAATCGATTCTATCGAATCTTATGCATTTCACTATTTCCACCCAAGTTCATCCCGATGGGACTTCGTATGGCTAAAATGTCACACTAATACTCATTTAACACATTCACACCTAACCCGGATGGCCGGATTTACAGTGTTACATAAGATGCTTGCAGTTCAGATATACATTCATTCATTGTTGTGAATACACTATAGGAGGTATGGTGATGAAACTTGATTTCTGTGAGGCGTGGTGCTATGGAGGAAAGAAAGGTTTTAATTGGAAAAAGTAAATGGTTCATGACCTTGAGAATGATCTCCCCCATAGGATATCCATTTGGAGAAACTCAAGAAAATAGCTTCTCGAAACAAATTTCTAGTGTACTTACTAAAAACAACTAGCATAACTAACTAGAATGTATTTAAAATGTTTGCTAGTGAATTTGGTTGAAATGAGTCCATTTTATTGAGGTAAACTGAGATGAAGATCCCAAATCTGTTGGCATGATCTGGTTTCCATGTTGGCATGGTTAAGCAGCAAATGAGGCTTATCTACTAGCACATTTCAATCCTTTGTCTTTTTAGCTCTTATATCAAGCTGGTGCATTCTTCTGCTCCTTCCTTCTCTCCCTCAGGAGAGCCTGATAGGCATTGGTAACTAAAACTATCATCTTGCGTAATGCTAACCCGAGTCCTCACTGTATATGAGCAAATTTTCATATAATGGGTGTCATTTATTCGGCGTAGTATGGAGTCCTATCCATTTGTTTAGCAGTGGCGTCATGATCCAAAAAATAATGCTGTGAAAATGGACTTATAAGTAAGTATACAAGTTATAAAACTTGCTTGCTTATTTTGTAGGATAAGCAGGAGATTATTATTGAAAAGGTCACCAGAAACAGACGAAAGAGTATCACTACCATCAAGGGCCTCGAAATCTTTGGTGAGCAATATCTGTAGTTGCATACTATCTTGCATTGTCTTGCTTTTCTATCTTTTCTGTCTTCCAAGTTGCTACAGTATTTAGCTTCACTAACTTTTGACATTTTAGGTGTTAAACTAAGTGATGCTTCAAAAAAGCTTGGAAAAAAGTTTGCTACTGGAGCTTCTGTGGTTAAGGTGTGTTGAAGTTGTGGTTCATAATTTTCTCTGATATGAGGTAGATGGATACTGACCTGGTTTGATGCTTCAGGGCCCAACTGAAAAGGAGCAGATTGATGTTCAAGGGGACATATCCTATGACATTGTGGACTTCATTACAGAAACCTGGCCAGATGTATGTTGTTTTACCTTCTGATTATTGTCTTTATATGTGTCTCAGTCTGGTTACACTTCCAACAGAAACTTTCCGTTGATGTTGCGGCTGGATTTTCTACCATAATGATCAATATCAACCTTTAAGATTATAAATTTCATCCTGTTATATCTCTGACTATAAGAAGAAACTAAGTTTACAGTTGTACTCCATCGTGCCTGGTATGTTGGTCATAAAATACTTCACTAATCTTAATCAAACCATCCACATCTGTAGGATGCATGCAGGATTTTCATTCAGGTAAAGAAGTTTGTGAACACATCTTGGTCGCTAGACTCGATACTACATATGATCAGACAAAATTGAGACTGATGTACTGTGGCATTATAACATAAAAACAGAGATTTTTCAGCTTTAATTTAGCATAATAATATTTTTTTTTTTTGGTTGTTATTGTTGTCTTAAAATTCTCATCATCTGAATAGCTTGGGGCCATTGTCCTCTATGTTGGCATTGGCAGCTTTTATTGCAATTCACGTTGCAAGTAATGCATTTAAAGAAATGATAATCTTATACTTCACAAATGCAACAAACAAAAGGGTCTGACCAGCATTTCCCTATCTCTAGATGGGTTTTTCCTTTTTTCTGCCTCATCTCAACATAAGAATCTTTTTTTTCCATTGCCATTTTCTATTTCTGTTGGAGATTATCCATGTTATCATATCAAGATCATGGTTGCTGTTTTATCCATGTTATCATTTCAATATTTTTATCTTTCACTTAGCATACCATTTTCTACTTTCTAGTAATTTGATCTGGCTTTAGAAAACCCTTAAATTTGTCTTAAAAGACATTTATGAGTGTTGGAATAAAACGACCCAAAAAGAGGGGGAATGAATAAAGAGTATCCATATACTAATTGGGAATACCGGTGTAGCAGTACTTGTTGGCCTTATACCATCTTCAATTGTCCAATTTCATAAAATGTCAGCTAAAGTTTTTTGCTTGGCGGTTTTCAGGTTCCAGAGACTTCAATATTCTTTATAGAAGACGGAAAAAAGGTTCCAGCTGCATAAACTTGGAAGGTGACCCGGAACGAATGCTCGTAGCACTGTCTTGGTTGAAAATTGGGGGTGAGAATATGTATTGGCTCTATAGATGTGGCTACCATTCCACCCTCTATAGAGCAAATATAATAAGAAAAAGCAAAGAAACAAGGCTGCATTTTGCAGTTTGATATGGTTTTATTTGCAGTATCTCTTCTTGTACAGTTGCTGCGATGCATAAATATTGTTTATGGATCTGGTATGATGAATGAAATTTTGAACTAGTCCTTATTATGGCAATGGCTTCTTGAAGTTGTGATTTAGATGTTAACTTCTTCCTGCAAGGATGAATAGTTCTGCATTGAAAGTGAGGTTAAAGATTATTTTGAAACAAATCTTTGCTTTGTCTAAACAAGATTGCAGATTGTTGCGAGCATTTGAGGTTCGTCGTAGTTCGGAAGTGTATCCTACCAGATTACTATTACAAATCAGTACTATTCGTTTCGAAATAGTTCCTAGAATGTCTATCCAAATCATTTTCATTTGAAAATGTTGGAGGAATTATTAAAATTCTGATATGATCAAAATATATTTTCTAGCTCCTTCCTTGATGAGGAGCCGCCATTAGATCTGCTACCTTGTTCTGCTCCCTATGTCTTATCTCCAGATTTTCGGATCTTTGCAGCAATGACCTCATTCAAATATAATAGAATTGGAAGGAATATGCTCATGTTTTAACATTTTGATTACCTCTGTAAAATCTATGGCAATCGTTTCTGACAAGTTTGTTCTGTTTGCAAAGAAGTTTTATGAAGTGGTGCAAGTTGTTAAAGTTTTTTTTCTTCTTACCTTCTTTTTTTCCTTGTGTCCAAACAAGCACTAGAAACCTTTCCATAGAAGGCTTGTCAAATTAGGTCTCTATCTTTGGTGAAATCCCACTAGCTAAAATTAAAGGAAAATATATAATCCATAACTTGTTATACTTACAAATTAATCAAACATTTCGGATTCTTTATAAATTGATTTACTTTGGTTGTGAAGTTACTGCAGTCTTCCGCCTTTATCTCAGCTGGAGACTGAAGTCTTCCGCCTTTATCTCAACTTGAGACTGACAAAGTGAGCATACTCTTGTAGGCACATGGACAGTGCAGATTATACATGGATCTAAGATTTGCAGTCTGAGTTTGATATTCTACCACACCCAATTCTGAGTTTGAGATTCTATCACATTCAATTTGATTTGTTGTGTTCGAAATTTATTATTTATACTTATGTAATGATTTTTTAACACATATACGAGGTCTGACTCAAAGTATCGAACTCGAATTAACACATATACGAGATGCCACGTCCACCTTGGTGAAGGTTCACGTGACCGACCCATAGAGGCATGATTGTGTCTTTAGCATTGCGAGCACATTCAATCACCAATGGCTTTTTGATGTGGAGTCAATTTTATTGGACCCAAAGATCACATTTCTGCCCTCCTTTTTAAAAGAAAATATTAATTTTTAAGGCTTAGATTAGCCCACCTATGTTACGTTTCACATGCCTAATAAAAAAAAAAAATACAACCCAAAGTGTGAATCTGCCTTCTAGATTTAAGTTTCAAATATACTACAGCAAGATGTTTCATAAAGCTCCCTTTTGTCCCAATATGACGTTCTTACGGAGTATGAGGATTACACCCCATTCTAAACCCCGCCACAAGAAAACAAGAATAGAGTAATTGAGTATGTCCCTTTAGGATTTTAGCCATATATGCTTATGGAGTCAAAATTTTCACTAGAAGCAAAAGGAGTTAATTATAAAGAAGTAAATATTCGAAAAAAGTCAAAGAAAATTCAGCGTGTAGGATATATACTGTAATTTCTTTTTATCAATTTACAAACTGTAAATTTTTAGCGAAGGAGTGTCAATTGACACTCTTTTAACAAGGGTGGCTCTACCACTGTAACCCGATAGTTTAAGGAATTTTTATATTATCAGTGTTGTTTAACATGTGATAACATCTTTTGTTATCATTTTCATCAGGTTGCTAATTAACATTAAACATGTAATGGCAATCTTCAACCTTCATAATGAGATTACCTTGATAAAGCAAATAATTTACTCTTTAATCCAAGATAATTATGATCTCAAACCAAGCATGCGTGCACACGAAGACAAAAAGACTTTTAAGAGATGGGAACATAATTATTTTGGCTAAATTTGTTACCTATATATGCAATGATCTTTGATAAAATAGCCTCATAATTGCAATCGTGTATATACAAACCTTTTCTCTTCCTAGAATATAAGAACTATTTTGTCTAAATGTTAATTACCTATATATGCAATGATCTTTGATAAAATAGCCTCATAATTGCAATCGTGTATATACAAACCTTTTCTCTTCCTAGAATATAAGAACTATTTTGTCTAAATGTTAATGATTTCGCAATCTTTGTGGTTACCATCAGCTGGGATTTGCAAGACAAAGTGATTATAAATGTTTCTTGCATAGCCTCATATTGGAGAAGGGACTATAATTAGAGCTAGACATACCATAATAACTAAGGATTTTTCTGTGGCTATACTATTAATTTATGAATAATTAACGCACCCTTTTTGGCACCGAACCACGTTTAAAGTTATATTACAGGTTGACTATTTTGCTCTTTATGCTTGACGTACATGTCTACTACATCATGATAATGCTTGGCAATCAATTCAAATTTAAAATCAATAAATATTTGGAGTAATGATAATAAAATCTCAAGAAAAAGTGGAAAACATGTAGCCGTCCCAACCTAGCTTCTGTGGTCTGTATTCCAATTTCTACAATAATAGAATAGGAAGAAAGAAACAAATGAGAAAAATGATTGTGACACTATGTTGTAGCAGATCCATACTTTAGACGTTCTAGCTAGGTTCTGAATTGTTTATCTAACTCTATATCCATGGTTGGACGCCTAAATACTAGGTTCTGCCTAACTCGTGAATCCATTGTTTTGGTCTATTATTGACACTGTGAGGGTGTTGAATTTTATAACTATGATATCTAATTTTAAGTTGTTAGAGATAGCACGCTTTTATTACTTAATAATATCTTCAACACTCTCTCGACGTGCAAGCATGATTCTCTGTGTATGGGCCAAATTAGTATGTGAAATTAATTTTTGACAATAGGTGAAGATGAAACTCGAATCTAAAATCTCTATATGCTCTAATACATGTTAAGTTATGTGATCATTTCATTTAAGAAATTAAGTTATTGAAGGAAGTTCACTTTTATTTACTAAATTATATCTTCCATTCAGGCGTGTAGAAACCTTGACATTTTGTCGATTTTCCATTAGGTGTCCGGGATTCGCATTGGGGTCGACTAAACTCAAATTCGTATCGGGAAGTCCCACATTGAACGGTAAGACGCTTCCTATCAAAGGCGACTCCATACGCAGGGAGGACTCAAACCCGAAATCTCTAGTTAAGAATGAAGGAGTACTTACCACTCCATCACATTTAGGCGCATGCATAAATAAAATGTAAATTAGAAGTGAATTAACGGAGCACCACATATAAATTGTAAAGCCAAGCTGGGGTTATGGCTAAGGAAGGAAAGAAGAATCCATGTGTTAAAAAGATGGGGGACCCAAGTATATCTGCATGGTACAATTCTCATGAGCGACCCTTTTGTCTCATTGTTCGATCTTCCAAGATCTTGACCCTTTTGTCTCATTTTTCGATCTTCCAAGATCTTTACTGTTTTGTCTCATGGTACAATACTTAATCATAACTCAACATTTCACCTACTTTTGGGTGAGTTATATGCATTGACGGTATAAAAAATTACACCATTAGGTCACTTAAAAGGCAACTGCATATACTTATCTATACAAACATGCATTAATTGGTAACCTCAAAAAATGGAAAGCAATCTTCCTTAATAGGTCACTTCAATCTTTATATTATCCATACATATAACTTAAACTCATTACTGTAAGCAGTAGTACATCTTAGAATGTACATAACATTGGTTGGCATATATACTAGGGATTGGACCATTGATGCTATTCTAGTGGCAAGTGATTGATTGTACCTTAAAAGATGGAAAGCAATCTTCTTTAATAGGTCACTTCAGATCTTTACATTATCCATACATTTAACTTAAAACTCATAACTATAAGCAGTAATACTTCTTAGAATGTACATAGCATTGGTTGGCGTATGGATATAAATTTGGGATTGGACCATTGATGTTATTCTAGTGGCAAGTAATAGACTGTACTTTTGGGGTTCACTAAAATTCTGATGTAATACATGCTTAGTCATGAGTGCACAGTAGGACAAATTTGGTCGTGGACAAAAACAGGCTGGTATAGAGTACTGTTATTATTTTGTATTCAATTAGAGACGTATATGAGAGCACCCTGTCATGATATTGTCATCCCCGGCCATGAAGATATGCAGTATCTTAAGTGTAGTACACACCACCACCGGTTCACTATCAGGCCCCAATAATCCCTTTCGATCGGTGTCTAATTCAGAATTTAAACGTTATAAGTTTTGAATTACGAAATTGAGATTCGAAACATTTTTTAACTTTATTTATATAATATATAATAATTAGGCTTCGACCCTACCCCTGTTTGGATGGTGGTTTTCCGCGGTTCATTAATGTATGGTTTTCTATGAAACCATGTTTATTTCCATTGTTCTTAAAATTATGTGGTATGGTGTGGTAAACCCGTGGTTCATTCCATGGTTATATAACCATGAAAAGCCCCAATTTTTGAAACCACGGATTTGGTGGTTTTTCCGTGGTTACGTATTTCATTTCTCCATTATACCCCACCCTCCACCATCCACCCCACTCCACCCCCCCCCCCCCCCCCCCCCCACGCCCGCCCCACCCTACCACTCCCCCCAACCCCACCCCCGCCACTCACCCCCACCCGACCCCCACCCCAACTACCCCACTCCTCTGCCACCAACCCCCACCACCCACTACCCCTCACCACCGCCCAACCCCACTCCACAACAACTCACCCCCACGCTCATCCCACACCACCCACCTCACACCACCCACCCCTACCCACTACCCCCTCACCACCACCCAACCCCACCCCACAACCACTCACCCCCACCCTTCCACCCACTACCCTCACTTTCATGCCACAGCCACCCACCTCACACCACCCACCCCTCCACCACCCCCACCCACTACCTACTTATTTTTTAAAGTTCCTATTTTATTCTTTACTTGAGTTTTATTAATATATATAAATTAATTTCTAATTAAGAGTTAAGGATATTTTAATAAACTTACAAGTTATTATACAGTATATACAGTGAACCGAACTACACAAATGTTATTAAACCACAACAAATGATATAGTCTATCCAAATATTGTGTTTATTAATACAGTACAATACAATACAACACCATATTGTACCATACCATACTGTACATTAATGAACCGCGGGAAACAACCACCCAAACAGAGGGTAAAAGACTGGATTCAACTGAACCCGCAGAACCTTAGTTGATTAGGGCCCAATTCTTATCTATATAATCTCTCTCATCTTTAATTAGTGGTAAATTCAAGATTTAGATGTTACCGATTTTGAATTTGGGTTTTGAAAGGTATATCTAGCTATTTGACTCTATCTTTTTTTTTTCTTTTTTTCTTTTTTAATTTAAAATATGAAAATATACATAATCTGAGTCCAAGTCTTGGATTTCGCTGAATTTGCAATAAAATCTTTTACATGTGCGACTGCTGCCTCTCCTCCCGTTCTAGTAATATCTCATTCTTTTTACGACGTTAATAGGAACTATAAGAAGCCTTCAATATAGTATAAGTAGTATCATCTCGAGCCAGGTTAGCTATCTCAAAGGATATAGCTCATCTCGATCATAAAGATGTTGTTACACTATCAGTGAATTTCAACACGCGATATCATGTTAGTCATCATTTTAAACTAATATATTTAGCTATTAAAGTTTATCAAAAATTTACTTGTAATTACCTTATAAGTGATTTGATTGTATAAATATGTGCATGTATGTGTGGAGAAATGAGAGGATTTTTGTGAGTTGGTGATTTGCCATTTGTTATTAACTGCCACAATTTTCACGTTTCCTCCCGTGACACAATATACTAATTCCACTAGCTAGAGAGGACTCCCAAAAGAGGGAAAAGAAAAGAAAAGAGAGAACAAAGGAAATCTTCTTATACTACTTCCAGTTTTCTAACAGTAGAGCATTACTATATTATAAATTCCGAGAGAGAAGAAAATGTGTGTGTATGTGAGTGTGTTAGAGAGAGAAATATTAGCGAGCTAGACTTTGTGTGTATTGTTTTTTTTTTTTTTTTTTTTTTTTTTTAATCTTTTATATATCGTTCCAATTTTATCGGATGTTCCTAAAGGACGTGTGTGTGTTTAAAGATCGATGCAGAATAATGAAATGATAGTAGCATGCATGTGTGTAACATGACTTTGTATGTATGGAAGACATTGTTCTATCCTTTCAAATGTTTGTAATTAATCATGTTATGTTACTTTTCATTCATAATTTACTCTTATGTTACTATTTTTTGTGAAATCTTTTGTAACACATTATTCAATGTTCCAAAATAATTCAAACTGGACAAGACTGCATGCAAAACAAAATTCGTTCTGATTCTTAGTATATGTTAAAATACATATTTGGACCACGAAATATAGGAAAAGATAGACCGTATGGTACGTGAGGCTATAAATGTTTTGATAAAAATTCCTACCTGCTAGATCTTTAGGTCAAATAGTCAAAGATTATAAGTTGAATGGTTGTTTGTTTTGGCATCTTAAAAATAATACTCCTTCCGTTCACTTTTACTTGTCCACTATACTAAAATAAATTTTTATTTTTACTTGTCCACTTTAGTATATCAAGAGAAAGACAATTTTATTTTTCCTCTTTTGCCCTTAATATTAACTACTCATTCCTCAAATCATTTCCCAAGTTCATTGAATATATACATCATTAATATGGATATTATGGTCAAATATGTACTTTATTTACTGTTATTTAAGGGACGTACAAAGTCCACTGTGGACGAGTAAAAGTGAACGGAGGGAATACTGTAGTATAGACAAAGCTAAATATTTGCTTGGACCTCACACAATATATTGGGAGTATTACACTTATCTCCTTATACAATTAACTTATTTAATATATAGAATTGAAGTGCATGCCCAACAGCAACACCTCTCGTGTCTCTATCAACTTATTTCTCCTAACTAACTAGATCATGAAAATCTATGTGTGTGTTAAACATGTACCTTTATTTAATGTCGAGTAAACAATTTATATAAAGAAATTTAAGAATGTGATACATGAGATTTGAGTTTGTGATCTAAAGCAAATTTTGATCCATTTTTGTCATACCACAAGATATTTTCCTCATGTCAAGAAAATTCAATATAATAACATATGTATAACTAAAAAAGACTAGTTCTTACTTTATTTACACGGTAAATATATTTAACGAATGGGATTATCAATTGAACCCCTCCCTTCAACCTAGCTTTGCCCATGTTCATTCGGTGGCAGAGTCACATTGATCCAACGTGGTCGAGTGAACCTCCTTTAATTTGCTAGAAAAATAATACTATGTATAGGTGATATATTTTCTTTTATATATATACACATTAATTATTTGATCCCAACAAGGGAAGTTTTTATCGTAACGATAAAGGGATTCAAAAAGGGAGATTGACCTATGTAAACATAACAAGAAAAGTATTTACAAAATATAACAAAATTTTTCAGTTTACAAAACATAACAATATATTGAAATAATATATATATATATATATATATATATATATATATATATATATATATATTTAAAGTTAATTTTTGTAAAAAAAATTGTTTTTTCCCGCTCATAGCTAAAACAAGATCGCTTAAAATTTGGTGTATGAAAATGGTATGAAATGTGTATATCTTGTTCCAAGCTTAAAAAGTTTGCCTAAAATTTTGTGTATGAAAATGTATCAAATGTGTATATCTAGTTCAAGGCTTAAAAAAATTGCTCAAAATTGTGTATGAAAACGGTTATATCTCTCTCGAGGCTTATAATTTCGATCACATCTTTCGTGTATAAAGTTCAACTTATGTTTCCGGAAAATTAATGCAGCTACAATAACATTGTTACAACTTTTATACAATATTTAAGGCTAAAAAGAATCCGCTCAAAATTTTGTGTATGAAATGTGTATATTTCGCTCAAGGCTTAAAAAGTTTGCTCAAAATTTTGTGTTGTGTTAAACATTTTGCTCACATTTCATACATTTTCCATACACAAAAGTTTGAGTGAATTTTTTAGACCTTAAGCAAAAAATATTATAATAAAATAAATGAAAAAGTATGAAAATCCGTTATATTTTGAAAATTTATTGTTATGTTTTGTAAATAAGAAAAATTATCGTAATTTTTGTAATAAAATGTCTTAAGTAGGTACTTTATATCATTTTTTCATTTAAAAATTGTTTTAGGGTATAGACTCAACTGTGGCCTTTTAAGTAGCATTTTTTGAATCCGCGTTTCTTCAATATTGCTTTCTCCTCTGTCTCTGTCGATTTAATTAATGTTGCATGGACTATTCATACGGCTATTAAGTTTTAAGTCAAACTCTCACATCTTTCTGTCTTATTAGTGTAGTATTTTCAAAACTATTCCACAGGATCACATGGAATTCTACGTGTTTATTTTGTTTCTTTCAGTTTTACTTGGTTGTTGAGACACTCCTCGCAAATCACATTGTTAGACAAGACATTCAACTGCCTGGATGTGAAAATATGCAAGAACCAACCAAATACAAGAGTTAATATTTTCAACACACACATATATATAGATGTGTGCGTAGGAATTACTAAAATTTTGACTAAATAATTATTTGGAACACGTACTTTTAAATAGGGGGAATTTCAGTAATGTACAATTTAACACACAAAATTATAGTTGCGTAGCCATATTTTTAAATTACAAACCTATGACCCAACAAATTATGGCCGCAGCTTGTATATACAGCATTATACAACAATGTACAACTTTATACAATAATATACAACTTTATACACCTACTGTAGACAATGTATAAACCTTGTATAAAAATGTATAATAACGTATAAGAGTTGTTTATACACACTTCTACAGTGTTATGCAGTGTTATACAGTGTTAAAAGTGTAACATAATGTATGTGTTTTATACACATTTTACCCTTAAAAAAACACCAACATTAGAAAGAGATTTGGAAGGACAAATAGCATCTTGGAGTTCGATATGGGGGAGAAGGGGGGTGGCTATCTCGGGTAATTATTTTTTTTTAAAAAAAATGGGATGAAGGCTACAAAATGTAAAAAATCAAAAAACTATGGCCATTTCGGGTAAATACTTTACCCAAAATGCCATAGAGTGTTATTTTCCCTTTTAAATATGCGATGAGGTCGACGCTTAAATATTGAACATGTCAAATATAAATTTTGAATATGCCAGATCACATCAATTCTTAGATGCTTGACTAGCTAGTCTTAAAATTAAAGACTCTTGACTTGTACACCAAAAGATCATTTAAATTAGTTAGGATATTAAATGCAATGAACCAATGCTGCAACGCTCGATACGCCTCTCAATCTACTATGAGTGGGATTGAATTAAAATTCCAGCCTAGCTAATTGTTAGGATCTTTTTAAAAGATGCAAGCAGAAGGTTAAAAACGTGATTGAAATTTTTTGTCTAAATTTTATTAGTCATAGGACTTTAAATAGCCACATAATTAAATAAAGTACTAAACTTCTCCAATAATTAAAATATTAGACATTTACTATAACTAGAAACTAAATATTCTAGTAAATCAAATGTTAAATTTCTCACAACTAATTATTCTAAAGTGCGTATGTGACAGTAACAGCTGCAACATCAAACGCTGGCAAGCAATTGTACACAACTAGACTTGGTGTTACTATGAGTCTGTTCTGTAATGGTGTGAAATTAATCGAGAAAATGCATGCACATGAAAAATCAAACTCAGAAGGAAAGTAAAAGATACGATCAGTTGAAAGTGATGAAATCTATATTGAAATTGACAAGAAGATTCGTGGTAATTATATACCTGCATGGAATTTGACTTTTAAGATTCATATGTTACCTCAAATACCTACAAACAAGATCTTTGAATCAAGAAGAAGAAAATTCATGTTGAAGTTTCCTTTAACTTTCCAGTACATTTCCCTTCTGAACAGTTATTATGCAGATTAATCTTTTTCTTAAATGTAAAAAATGCATATTTAATTTGCTTATCCAATTACATCAAAGATTCATGAAGATTGCATAAGATATT
Organism: Lycium ferocissimum; assembly: GCF_029784015.1. Taxonomy (NCBI): domain Eukaryota; kingdom Viridiplantae; phylum Streptophyta; class Magnoliopsida; order Solanales; family Solanaceae; genus Lycium; species Lycium ferocissimum. The sequence goes on along the minus strand of NC_081350.1, from coordinate 42,422,178 downwards.
GAACAGATAGTTTTAGAAATTACTTTTCAATGTGGAATTGTGGGTACCGAATTGGGACCAAATCGTTCCTTAATATGGGAAACGAATTAAATTAAGACCAAAGTAAACTCTAGACCAAGAAAAATTTCCCCAGTTCGAATATTTAATTCTAAGCACAAAATTAGTCATTTTTTCTTAGTTTTAGAGCAATCACTAGTTAGAACGGTAATTTTGAGTTATTTGGCTAGTTGGAGAGCATTTTTGAGCTAGTCGACTAACGACAAGAACATGTTTGAGCCAAAAGCATAACGGTTGGTAAAGTTAACCTATTTCAAATATTTCAGAAGTTTTTTTGGCCCTTTTTCCTTTCGGATAAGAAAATTTTAATCTCACTCGGGGGTGATCTCTCTATAACTTTTACCAACATAATGAACTATGTGGATATCCCATGTAAAAGTTAAACTTTTGGATAGATCGAAATACCTTTTAATGTAATTACAACTAGTTATATTAATTAAGTCTCAACAAATTGCTAACAGCACTAAAAGACTCCTAATGAATGACTATATCTTGATCTACATCACTCCTTTAACACATTCATCTATCATAATCTCACACCTACAAATGAATGCATATACACACACACACATATATATACACACACACACACATATATATATATATACACACACACACACACACACACACATATATATATATATATGTGTGTGTGTGTGTGTGTATTCAATGAGTTCAATTTAATCAAGTACTTTTTTAATCTACCATGAAAATCACAAAGCATCAACAAATATTAAGGTTTGAGTCCATAGTTTCAAAAGTGCAACAAATTTAGTTACGAAAACATAGAATTTGATTCCACCAAATTTAAATCAAAAACCTTCCTCTAACTAATTGCTTTCTAGTTTCTAGAAGTAGTGGCATAACCACATGTAGTGAAGGATGGTTCAGTGGAACAAATTTCATAAGAAAATTATATTATGTATAATTAAACAAGTATATACCTTAACTTATTTTTATGTATCTACATTAATTTTGGACACTCTTACGAATTTTCTGATTTTACCATTGTTTAGATGTCTTGCTGAATTAACACATCGAGCACACACAAAGCCCACAAGAAAGAGGAGATCGCAAGTGGGGGAATATAATCTTGGTTGATCATGAAATGACAATATACTAACATATGAAAGAGATGAATTAATTTGATCTAATCTAATCCCATGAGAAAGTTATGACATTTTGAACATAAAAAGCAAAAGAGCAATGAGAACAATCTTTGTCCTTTCGTATCTTTTATAGAATTTTCTCCCTCCTTATAAAATGTTCCAAGATTTTCTGAATCTTGTACCTTGTACTACGTACTATGTTCAAGATTTAGGGTGTGTCTTATATGGAGAAAGACATTTTCTGAAACATTTTCCAAAAAATATTATCTATTTTTTTAAAAAAAATTTGATTGATCAAATTTTGAAAATTATTTTTCTTATATTTAAAAACAGTTTCTTAAAACCAGGAAAATGACTTTTCTGCTAGAAGTAAAGAAAGCAAGTTATAGAAGAGGTATTTCACACCAATAATTAGTTCCCCCACCCACCCCCTCACCCCAGTCCTGGCGCACCCTATCCTTGCCCCATAATGTTTTTCTATATCATATATAAATATTTTTGGAATAATAATTTATACTTATGTACAATTACCAGCAAATAAGTAAGAAAACCACTTAATTTTTAGGAGTAATTTTTTTTCAGAAAACATTGTTTCCTTCATAGCAACTCACCCTTAGTTTCTTACTTATTTCCATGCAAATTACTTCCCCCCTCTCTATATATAGCCTCATACCACTGTCTCTTTCCTTCACCAAAATATAATCACCTACTCCTTTTTATTCTTCTTTCCTTCCCATTCTTCTTTCCCTAAATAGTAAAATATGGCTAAGTTTTTTTCCCCTGCTGGTTATAATCTCATTATTTTCTTCATTATGATCAGTCGTTTAATCTCCATTATAGGAAAGTCAAGCCCTTGGAATCCTTCAATTCCTTATGATATTCTTTCCCTTAATATTTCATCTAAACTTAGCATAAATTCAGATGCCATTAAAGCATCTTCGAAAGATTTTGGAAAAATTGTTCAAGAAATATTACCAGCTGCAGTTCTTTATCCTTCTTCTGTTAATGACATAATTGACCTCATTCAATTTTCCTATGGACTTTCTGTCCCTTTTCCTGTAGCAGCCAGAGGTCATGGCCATTCCATTAGGGGACAAGCCATGGCTCCAAATGGGGTTATTGTGGACATGAAATCTTTAAATAATAATAATAATAATAATGATAGAAATAATGGGAATTGTGGAATTAGGGTTTCTTGGGATTCTTCTTTAGGGTTTTATGCGGATGTCGGAGGTGAGCAGTTATGGATTGATGTTCTTCATGCCACCCTCAAGCATGGCCTAGCACCCGTCTCGTGGACGGATTATTTGTACCTCACCGTTGGTGGTACGCTCTCTAACGCCGGAATTAGTGGACAAATTTTCCGGCATGGTCCTCAAATCAGTAATGTTCATGAAATGGATGTTATTACAGGTAAATCAGTAATATCAAAACTTACAGTTTAGTGGTACCAGTCGAAGTCTCAGTTCTCATTATCATCTTTCTCCCTTTTTGATCTCCCAATACAATAGAAAATTCTATTCAAGTAATTACATAAATGCTTAATTTTAAGCAATATTCTTTTTTTTTTTCCAACATTATAATTGATATTTCATATTTTTCATAAAGTTCACATAAAGATAAAAGGTCTTTCTACTTTTTTTTTTTTTCATGGCTTATATTGTAAGTACAAGAAAAAAGAAGATGGGAAGATAGATAGTCATTATCAAAACTTAGTTAAGGTTTGAAACATGTCATGTCATGTTTGGGGACTAACCATATAAGATTCTTTTAGAAGTTTATACTGATCTAGTCATAGATTTATTCTTTTAACATGTAAAAGGATGTGCCTAGTATCCATTGATAGGTTGTAATGTCTCTTTTTCCACCTGGAAGATCTTGTAGGTAAGATTCAACTGACACTAAAATATGTCAGAAAAATCTATTCTTAATTGCAAGTGGCAGCTTGATACTGGCCAATTTACCAGTGCATGCATGACCAACACACTAGTTTATATATTAATTTCCCTACACAATTAATTTGGGGAATAATATACTTTTGCATGATGTTAATGATAATATAATTAAATGAGTGTGTACTTAATTTATTTTGTCTCATGTTTGGTTTCAGGTAAAGGGGAATTGGTGACTTGCTCCAAACACATGAATTCAGAATTGTTCTTTTCAGTTTTAGGAGGTTTAGGGCAGTTTGGAATAATAACCAGGGCAAGAATTGTCTTAGATAAAGCCCCAACAAGAGTAAGTATATAATCCTCAGCTTTATTTTATATGGCGATATTCGACTGAGCACAAAGTTCCAGATATTTTTTTTTTTTTTTTTAGAATTTGTGATTTAAATATGCCAGATGATCAGAGTTAAATTGTACCAAATATATAGATCTATAATGATTTTGCATTTATTTTTCTTGTAGGTGAAATGGGTGAGAATGTTGTATGATGATTTCTCAAAATTCACAAAAGATCAAGAACATCTTATTTCAATTGATGGATTGGACTATGTTGAAGGCTCACTAATGATGGAACAAAGCTCTGTAAATAACTGGAGATCTTCATTTTTCTCACCTTCCAATCAGACCAAAATTAGTCGCTTATTATCCCAAAATGGAATTATCTATTGCTTAGAAATGGTCAAGTACTATGATGATCACACAGCTAATACTATTGATGAGGTATACACCATGCACATTTACTATTGGAATATTACTTAATAGACAGATACCTTAAACTGCAATGTTATTTTTTAACATTGTCCCTACTCACCTGCTTTTACAAGGACGTCACTTATATTCCCACTATTTTGATTTATGTGATGCATTTTAATTACTTTTTAATTTATTTTAAAAGAATGATATCTTTCTAATTTTAGAAATAATTTAACTTTAAACTTTTCATTTTATCCTAAGCGAGATAATATATAGTCAAACAAATATCTATGGCTTGTTATGAACTACAAGCTTTAATAGTCACTTTTTCTTACTTAAATACTGTGCTTGTTCAAAGTGGATCACATAAACCGGAACAGAAAGAGTAGTATACATTAAAAGAGTAGTATTTTAACTGGGTATAGAATATTTACAATACTATGTTACAACACTAGATTTGTTCTTATTTTGTTTAATATTTGTGCAGGACTTGAAGAAGTTGGCAAAAGGGTTGAACTATTTGCCTGGATTTATGTTCAAGAAAGATGCCACTTTTGTGGAATTTCTGAATAGAGTAAGAAGTGGGGAACTAGAGCTGCAATCAAAAGGAATGTGGGATGTTCCTCATCCATGGCTCAATCTGTTTGTACCAAAGTCATCTATCATGGATTTCAATGCTGCTGTTTTTGTAGACATCATTCTCAGACAAAACAAACCAACAGGGCCCATCCTTGTCTACCCAACAAGCAGGAAAAAGTACTCACAACTTTCTTTTCACCGTCTTTGCAACCCCCCTCAAGAGATATTGAATTATAATTTACATATACAGATATTTTTCTAGAAAAAAGTTACACTATCAAATCATTTTATCTACCTTATGTTTAAGATTATAAAGTTCGCTTTTTATAAAAACTAAATTACTTATAGATATCTTTCGGTCGACTGATGATATAAAAAACTTACATTCTTGACGTATGTAACCTAAACTCTAATATTAATAATGTTTTTTAAGGAGTTTAAGCTAAATACAGTGTCAATTTTACACAATCGGATTAGATGTACTGTTGTAGCATGTAAACTGTCTTATTTCCAAACGGGTGCGGAGTTAGAGTATAACTTATGGAATTGGTCTAATGCAGTAGCTTTTGATCAACCCTTGTATTTGTCTTTAGAAAAAAACACTAAATATACACAAATTATTAATTTAGAATCCGGTAACCTAAAAGGACTAAAATTCCGATCCCATAAGCTTCAAAGCCGCGCCTTACTCCACCTCTATTTTCAAGATTACAAAATTTACTTTTATGGAAACTTACCTATAAATATTCACTTTTATGGAAATTTACCTACAAATATTCTTTACGTGGCCTAATTTTTTTTAAAAAATTAATTACACTAATAATATATGCAACTTAAAATGCAGATGGGATGATAGGATGTCAGCAGTGATACCAGAGGAGGAGACATTTTACTGTGTGGGGCTATTGCATTCTGCAAGTGGATATGATGAGTGCAAGATTTTGGATGACCAAAATGAAGAAATCTTGAACTACTGTGATAAAGCTGGCCTAAACATAAAGCAGTATCTTCCACATTACAAAACAAAGGAAGATTGGACAAAACATTTTGGGAGAAAGTGGAACATTTTTCAACAAAGGAAAACTCAGTTTGATCCAAAGATGATTCTATCACCTGGACAAAGAATTTTTAATTAGCTTTTCACCAATAAGAGGTAGGATAAAGCATAGGGGCTGGGGCATGTATTTAATTAGTTGTATTGAGCTACAAATAGATTAAAGTAGAGTCAAGTTATTACTGTTTTAGTTGATATTTGTTTCAGCTGGTATTATACTGGAAGATGAACTGAATGATGTAGTGTTTTTACTTGATTATAATATATCCAGTCTTTTGCACCAAAAAAGAAGGAAAAAATATATAAACTATATAAAAGTCTAAATTCTTTTGTGTGTCACACGCTTAAATCATCTAGGAGAAGATATTCCAGTACCATAATTAGCGCATTCTCCAACATTACCAAAACAAATTCGTGCATTGTCATTCACCAGAAAATCTGCTTAGTGGTTCGCCCCTCCAAATATGTTTAACAAGGCCTTGTTTTTTTTCCAGTAAATATTTACAATCTTCAATTATAGTCCTAAGAGATTGGTACCGTATGTCCACTTTGATAAGCTTGACAGCAAGCAGACAGTTCTTTATATACCACTTTCGTTGATATCATCTCCAAAAATTTATCCAAAACAGCATCTCCAATTTGTGTCTCAATGTTGTCAATAGTATATATATTCAATTTAATCTTTTATGCACAAGGGGAAGACTAGACTATTCAGTTTAATCTTGAACTCCTTCTGGATGGATAGACAATTGTATAGAATTTATAACTTTGATGTACCTTAATAGGTACTCCTTTTGTATAGGAGAGAACAGTATTAGTCTCTCATCTCCGAATGTATTTTTGTAAGCTTATATGAAATCCTACTTGCTTGAAAGAATGGAGCTTGTACTTCAATGATATATATAAATATGTTGTCATCCATTGAGATGGGAAAAAAAAAATAGGGAAATTATGCTTCAACAATTTCTCTAGTATAATCACTAATATATTTGCATCCGCTATTTCAAAATATACCACGCATTAATACGTATAAATGTAACACTATATTACTTTTAATATCATCTAGTCATCAATCAAGCAATAACTTGGTATTCACAGCTTCAATCTTATTAGATGAGATGAACTTGCTCCATATTAATTTTTTTTGACTTTGGTTGAGTATAAGATAATAATATTGTCTTAGCTTTTTGGTTGCATTTAATCTTTCAAACGAAACATTTTCTCTCAAGTGTAATGGTCACTTTCTGCAGAAAAATCGACAATGATGACAAGTAGATCTTTCACACGAGGCAACTATGATGAATATAATGCTTTTCTTTTTCTCTGAACTTTATGATTGTTCCATTTTTTTTCCCTTTATTTTGATGGAGAAGATGAAGAAAATAAAAAGAAAAAGATGGAATGAGGCCAATTTGGAAATAAAGAATGCAATTTTATCCTCTATTATTCTTTTTTGAATTATCTGAAATAATCTTTTCACCGAATTGAAAAAAATCTTCCTCTATAGCATCAATCACATGTAACAGAGTACCCTTTGAGATTTTTGAGCAAAAAATTGTAAAAGTAAAAAGTGACCTTGTAATGAACTCTTATAAAAAAGAAAAAAAAAACAACAATCTTTGATTAAGAAAGGATTAAACAAATGTGAGTTTAGATTAATGATTATGCTGGGAATCTACAGTGCAGAATGTTGGATTGTATATGTAGGGAAAATTACGTGTGGTCACTACTCTAGGGCAAATATTACTACTATTACTCGTATTATTAAGTAATTACAAACATTATCATTAATTTACCAATTTTACTTGAATTTCGCCCATTCCCACCTTTTTAGCCTGATTTCAAGGTAAAATATTCTTACAACCATTTTAATTATATTTACTCCATTAGTTATGTTACACACAAGTAGTTATCGCAACCGGCTTCTACCCAATCTTTATCAAATGCTCATTTTGAAACTTCCCTCAAATTTTTGTGATTTCCACCCTTAGAACAATCCCGTTCTCACTATACATGTCACACCCTAGAAAGAGCTCTCGTCTTGAGGGTCGCGCCATATGTGAGGGTGGTCCATGTTTTATTTGATTTTTTTTTTTTTTTTTTTTTTGAAAACCCGTTCAAACTCGTATACACATATCATGATTCTTTCAGGTGAGTACATCAAGTTAACAATGTGAACTAATGAAGCACATAGGTTGACCAAGGAAAATAAATCCAAAACGGAAAAATTGATTGAAGCAGCTAACCATCAAAGTCTCATGATTGTACTAACGAGGACCAAGAAATGAAATTTATTATTGACTTAATCTGCTCAAGGATTGTTTATCATAAAAAAATTATACTATCAATTAGCTACCAAGATAATGTAAATGAAACTAAATTAGTCTCACATACACAGACTATACACAGTTCATAAATTAAAAAAAAAACACAAATCATATAATTAATTAGTCTCACATACACAGATCACACAGTTCATACAAAAAAATATACAAATCACACATTGTATATACACAATTCATACAATTACGTCTCACATACACATTTCATATTAAAAAAAATACACAAATCATACAATATATATACACAACTCATACAATAATTAGTTATGGAAGAATTTCGTGGACAGAAGAATTTGTTATGGAAGGAGATTATGGGGGATTGTATCCATAAAGAATGGCGAAACCTTTTTTTGGGGATTCTATTCGGAAAAAAAAAAAAAGCAAAAATGCATATCCCTTACAATAATGCGTTATTAGGGGGAATTATATTTAGGTAAACTTGTATTTTACAGGGACTTATCATATTTTGTATGATTTGGTAACCAAACAACCGGTATTTTTCGTAAAATTGATTTTTCTGGTACTATGGGTAAATAGTAATACAATATTACATGCACATGTAATTTTCCCTTGTATGGAAAGGCAAAAGGCTGCTAAAATCTAAATAAACAGTTTAAGAAATAGCCATATCTTTGTCCCTTTTACCTTTGTGGTTGCCTTTCTTTATCCTGTCTTGATTTCCTAGATTCGCAGGTTTTTTTTTTTTTTCTTTCATTCGATGTCCGGTACACATATTAGGACTCGACTAAATACATATTTGCACCTAAAAGTCCCACATTGTTGGGCAAAGCGCTCCCTAAAAAAGATACTATGTACCCAGAGGGATTCGAACCTGAAACCTCTGGTTAAGGATGAAAATAGATAGACCTCTGATTTCTTAAGTTTTTTTTTTTTTTTTTTTAATATACAAATTTCCTGTCTGTATTATTGTTTTAAAAAAAAATTGCATCCTTCAAAATGATAACGAATAGCCTTACCCATAAGGATATTTATCTCTCTTTTATCTGTCTCGATTGCTTAATTAGCACTCCATCAATTGAAGCAATAACGATAGATTCAGAAAGAAAAAAATGTTAGATGTTTTGAAACAAATTTGGTTGACCAAAATGACCAATATTATACCCCTATATGCTAAAGCAATAACACGTGCTCTTCGTTCAAAAAGGACGACATAATTCAAAACATGAGAATCAAATCATCAAAATTTTGAAGAAGATATAAAAAGAACTATAAATCACAATCCCTTACGATTAAAAACACTTAATAAAGTGTTTGAAAATTATCATAAAAAACAACATACCCAGTGTAATCCCATTATTTGAAATCATCATACCATAAAAATTCTCAAATGGCCAAACCTTAATCGAAGAAATCTTTATTTTTACTGAGTTTAATATATTTAGTCCATTTTACTCAATAATTGTGTTACTGGGCCGAGGGCCCTCTGATATTGGGCAGATTTCAGGGAGTCGCCTGCTAGTTTAGCTCAGTTAGAATTTTGCTCAAAGTACGAGTCCATAATAGATCTTGCAAATCATTGGGCAATTTGCACAATTGTCCTCATTCGGGGGTGGTCTTTAATTTTTGTTCCCCAAATTGTTGGTCTTTAATTTTTGCACCCTTCAAGAAAAATCAAAAAAATGCCTAAAAAGCATGGATTGCTCGGGTTCGAATTCGAGGAGTGCCGCTCGAATGGATATTAGAATTCCCAAAAATTTAAAAAATATTTGCAAGGCAGAATTTGCCAGCAAAACTCTACCTAGGCAGAGTTTTCTACCTTATAACGTTGAGTTTACCTTAAGGCTGCAAACTCTCCCTTATAAGGCAAAGTTTGCCTTCAGGCATAAGGCAAACTCAGAGTTTGAATTCAAAACTCTGTCTTGCGAATTTTTTTTAAAGTTTTGACTTAGCAGGGGTTCGATTCCGGAACCCATGAGTTTTTAGGCGAAGGCCAAAAATTAAAGACAAACAATTTGAGGGTAAAAATTAAAGACCAATGCCTTTGAAGGGAAATCCGCGCAAAATACAAATGCAAATCATTGAGGTAGAAATTCCATTTGCAAGAACCAAAGACAAGCTTAGTTGATGGCTCCAAAATGTTAAAATAGGCCCAATGTGCCTCATGCGAATTTCGCATAATTGATCTAGAAGTGAAAGATTGTTGTAGATTGAGGATCAATGTTCCGAAGCAAAATTTTGAATTCTCTTTGTGAAAATTTTGGATCCTCCACTGATTAGTGGAGTGAAATGAGCTCGAATAAAGCGATACAGAACTCGGAATATATTCGAATATCAATTATATGCTAAGTTTTGTATAGAAAAAAACGGAAGAATAAAATGTCGAAACTGACCGAAATCAAATTAATTAGTCCGACTGATCTGTATATAAACAATACTCCAATAGATATGTGGGATGTGTATATGTATTACAAATCTTAACTATGTATATTAAACAAAGGATAGTTAATGTAAAATCATTTGTTCGAAAGAGAGTAGAACGTCCAAAGACCACTCATCAAGAAGATCGCTCATCAATAATAGCCGTCATTCTTTTATCTCCAATAAGTGAGCATCATTAAATTGACTTTACCAAAAACCTTACAATAAGAACTTTCTAACTTATCCGCGGGCAAATAAGTGGATCAGAGTGTACTTGTAATATGAACAGAATCTTGCATGTTCAATAAGGTCCATTGAAAAAACCAAAGGAAGTTGTAAGATTTAATTTGTCACAATTCATGCTATCTTTTCTTAGGATCACACAATTTGGGAAAACAAAAGAAAATAATGAGAAATATGAAGACCATAAGAAGACTACTATTATTATTATATTAGTAAAAATAAAAGCACATCACATAAAATTAAAATCAGAATCATACTGTTACATTGTGGACTTTGACCGCTATTTTTCCACACTATTGGCTGGCTCATATCTGTCCCCTACTCTAGTGCTACTCTTTTCCTTTAGAAAAATTCCATATTCTACTTTTTCTACTTTTCTTCACAATCTTCATATATTGATGTAATCATTTGTATCCAGCATTCGTTGACCGACTAATCTTTAATCATGTTGCATAGGATTCATTCAAGAAGGAAACGCTGCCTGCAAAAGATTTAATTATTTTTAAAACTCAAATTCAAAACTTCTGATTAAGGACATAAGAATGACACCCATCCTACCAAACCCTTCCGTGATATTTAAGATCCTTTACCCCTCTTAAGATTTCTTGCCCCATATCACTCTCTTCTTTTGGTAGGGACATTTTTGTTTCCTTTTCATAGTACTGTGGATCCTCCCTAGGTAGATCCGAAATTTGCAATAATGGGTACGTTGATTTGTTCAATAGAGACATTACGAAAAGGAACCACCTAACAACATTTTCCTAACATGCATTTTATCCACTTTGAGGTGATTTGTTCTTTTGTTTCATTTTCCTTAGTTATCAGTAATGCATGTCTGATTTCATAGTTTTTTAATGTCTCTGGATGGCATCTACCAATGAGACAATGGTGTTGTCTATAGGCTTTCTGAAGAGTACTATAGGCGTTAATTGATTCTTATACGTAATAATGTGGAAGTGATTAATCAAATTGTGCTAGAAATGTATATTTACAAGCAACAATTTTATTAGAGAATTAATTATTCTAAATCAAGATGGTTAATCACTTTCAGCCATGTTCCAGGCTGCAGTTGGCATATTAATTTATACACTAACAATGTAAGTGTAGTTTAACTTCTTGTAGCATATAATTAGCCTAATTTTCCAAGTTACAACTCCCACTTTTTTTTATTGAAGGTTACCTATAGTTTCTTTTTAGGTGATCTGATAACATAAAAAATAAAAATTCGTTTATATTGTCAATATATTGATGTTAAACTCACAGTAAAAAGAAAATCACATTTTGTTATGCTTTTCGCTAATGTCTAGCCTAACTTCTTGTTTTCTGTTTGATGGTTACTATAGGAACCTGGAATTCATCTATGTTGTGCACAGAAGAACTTGAAATTGGATTGTCTTTTGCCCTCAAGTATGACCATAAAAGCAGAGTTGCATTAAAGTCATATACACTGTTATAAATAATGTTTTTACACTATCCGTGAATTTTAATCTGCTATCAGATTACCAATGAATGTTTTTCAAAAGTTTACTTGTATTTGTTGGGATCAAAATAACATGCCGTCATGCGGAAGCTAACAATTGCAAAACTTGAACGACGATAAATCAGACAAAAAAGAAAATATACTAAAAAGTATAATGTTATAATATGATTTGGTCAAGTGACCTACATATTAAAAAACTAATATAAAAAGAAAATATTAAAACTATGAGAGAATAATCTCCCCCTAAACGAGACCCTTTAGTGACTACATTATGGATGCTATTGTGCGTTTTTTGTTTGAGAGGGATTCCTCAATTTATAGACATCTAAAACCTTTTTCTCCACGAAAAAGATATATGTGGTAGAATCCTTTTTCACCGAGAAAACATTTTTGATTTAAAGACAATTATGAATAAGGTAGAAAATTCAGGACAAAGCCTAACAATATTTACCTAATGAGTAATCTCATTGTGTAAACAAAATTTAGCGTCGGTACATAGAACTTAAACATTAATACTACTACTTAATAATCTTTTAGGGCTTTAACAAATATCCATTCAACTACCAAGTCTATTATATTAGTCAACTGAAAAAAAGCAATTCTTTATTTCTTAAGTTCCTAATATAAGAAATCCCACTTGTAAATCAATAGATTAACTTAGGAACAGAGATGAACAACTTCTTTCCTGAAAATGTTCCAAAACAAACAACAACAACAAGAGGATTTCCTCAACCAATGTCAACTGATCAAAATTTGCACTCATCTTCTTCATCATCAAGTGAATATTCATCCCTTATTTTCAATACTGCAAACACATGTTATGTAACAGAGCAACAAGAAACAGAAGAAATTCAAACTTTAACTCAATTCCAAGGCCTACAACTCCCAAAAATCAAAGGCGAAGACGATGCAATAACAAGAGCATATCTTGCTGTCATATCATCGTCGCCTTCTTCTTCTTCTTCTTCGTCTCGTGCACAAATTCAAGAGAATTTTACACAAGATCATCGATTAGCAACACGAAAAGTGAGTGCATTCAGTAGGTTTAAATCATTAGGCCTTAATGCCTCAATAGCTACAAGAAATTGTAGACATAACATGTTGAAGAGATCCATGACATTTTTCAAGAACTTATATCTGATGAAGAGGCAAGAAGGGATTCAGGTGAATCCCCCGACTAGGACACAGGTTCATCACATGATCTCAGAGAGAAGAAGACGCGAAAAGATTAACGAGAACTTTCAACAGCTGAGATCTTTGCTCCCTCCTGGAACTAAGGTATGGTTTTGGTGAAAGTATAGATAAATAGTGTTAATCGTTGAATTGTGTGAACTATTCTCTAGCCTACTGATCTCATTGGTCGTATAACTAGAAGGTGTCATATCGGATGTGAATAATCACCACGACAAGGCTGATCCCTCTTTTAGTAGACTCGGCTATATGCATATACATCAATCATACACTCACTCTGATGTACGGACTTTGATTCTTGAAAAAGTCAAGCACATGAAAAGAAGAGAATTGAATTCACGAATTGTACGACCATCTCATTTAAAAACTTAAGTTATTAGAGAAAACACATGTTTATCTACTTAACTATATTTTGATGAATCCACTTACATGAAGACATGATTCTTTTTCATGAGCCACACACATGAAAAGTAGAGAATTGAACTCATGACTTATGTCTGCTCTAGTAACATGTTTAATTGTGTGACATTCTCGTCTAAAAGCTTAAGTTATGAGATAGAACACGCGTTTATTTACTTAATTATATTTTTTAACACTGCAGAAGGACAAAGTATCAGTTCTTGTTAGTACAACAGAATACTTAAGTTCACTGAAAGATCAAGTGGAAGAACAATGTAAAAGGAATGAAATGTTGGAAGCACAACTTTTGACCAAGAAAGAAGCCTATGAGTTTCAACAACATGGAAATGGAAGAGTAGCTGTTTACATAACAAATATAGAAGCAAGAGTTGTGGACTTGCAAGTTATAGTAAGGGGAAAATGCAGCATGTTGGATTTGGTTATTCGTTTGCTGGAATTCTTGAAAATGGCTAATAATGTAAGCTTAGTGTCAGAAGAAGCAAACACTATGATGGTTCATTCATGTCCAGTTACTTTCATAACCTTAAGACTGAGAATCCAGGTATATTATGTTTTTCAATCATCTTAATTATTAGCACAAAGATTTAAGTTGTATACACTGATAATATCTTCTTTTTTTTTTTTTTTTTTTTTTTTTTTTTTTTACATAAGCAATGAATTTTGACATGTAATAGTAGGTCAGATACCATTTTATCAATGCAAGTAGCACATTTTATCATATAAATTTGATTACCTTTATTTGCGATATAATTATGTAAAATATTTTTCTTGTTAGTGTAAAGAAATTAATCTCCTCATTCAAATATGATGCATATAGATGGAGTGCAACTAATCTTAACTATTTTGTAGTAATGATTAACTTGTATAGTAAATTAGTTACCTTTTATATCAATATATTACCTATTAATACGTATGGTATAAATTTATCCGTAATTATCTTTAAATTGATATAATTATGTAAATATTTTGACAGCATCAGTGCATAAAATTTAAACTTGATCTTCGCAAAATATTTAGTAGGCACGTATCTTCAGCTTCTATGAACTGATCCTTTAGGAACTTTGTTTGTCATTGCAGGATTAACTTTTTGTCCATTTTTAATTCACTATTTGGCCTAAAGAATTGCTTAATTTTTTTCTACTGCCAGCTTCTTTATTTATTTATTTATTATTTTTGTGGTTTTCTCTTGCTATAGGGAGATGAATGGTACGAGTCTGCTTTCCTGGAATCAGCAAAAAGAGTTGTTGGAGACATGACATAACTTTTTATAGTTTCATAAAAGTTTCACAACAATCTTAGACAAAGTAAAGGCGAATTTAGAATTTTTAGTTCGTAAATCAAAAGGAATATTGTCATACTAGCTATTATACAATAACATATCCAGTGAAATCCCACAATGTGGGGTCTGGGGAGGGTAAAGTGTACGCAGAATTTACCCCTGTCTCGGAAGATAGGAAGGCTGTTTCCAAAAGACCCTCGGCTCAAGAGAAGTCATCCTAGCTATTATATGTATATACAATTCAAATGAAAGCAGTGAATTTAGTTGAACTCACAAAAATCATCCTAAATCCGTCTCTATCATGTAGTCGTTGAGGTGACATAGGCCATTGATAATTGTAGGATTACAATTTCTGTTTCTAGTGGTAACATTTACATAAATTTTGATTTATTCATGTGTTGCCGTTCTTGACTAAAAAGCAAACTTGTGGACCAAAATAAATTAAATTAATTTATTTTGATCTTATATCTTCAAATGCTTAAGCCACCTAATCCACCTTTATTCATGTAGGGCTATTTGGTTGGGAAACAAATTATAAGGAGATTATAATAAAAGGATTAAATAATAACGGGATTATTTGGTGGATGAATTTTTATTGATAAATATTTGCTTTATTGAACTAAATATAATATGTGCTAGGTTTAAACTGGATAAATTAAGATAAACTTTTATTCTTAATTTGAACCTTATATTCAGATAAAAACTTTGAGAGAAGAGCCTGAGAGAGAAACAGATAAATATACTCCATTTTTTTGCGCGGATTGCCCTTCTTTTGGGGTGGTCTTTAAATTTTGCCCCTCATATTTGTGATCTTTAAATTATCCTCATGTACTCGGTCTTTAATTTTGCCCTTCGCGTTGCAACCGCGAGCGTTCGCGTGTAAATCATGAGGTTCGGGGTTCGAACCCCGCCCGACATAAATTAAAAAAAAATTGCAAGGCAAGGTTTGGGCGCGTGTATACCGCATACACTATTAAGGAATTACTAAAGTTATGCGGACCGGCATACCTATGCCTTGTAAAGTGCGAACATAAGTATGCCCGGGTCGGCATAACTTTACAAATCATAACAAGTTTATGCGGGTCAAGATCTTATGAGTTAAACTTTTAGTTAAGCCTTAACTAAAAGTCTTTTCCTAGTTATGCCTTATAGGCCGAAAGACAACTAAAAGTATGCCCAATAAAAAATATGCCCGTATAGGCGGAACTTTTCCATAAAAAGCGCATAACTAAAAATTTGTCTTATAAGACAAAGTCTATGTCTTAAGGAAAAGTTATGTTTATGGGGCATATTTTAGTTATGGCATAACTAAAAGTATGCCCCATAAGGCATGACTAGGAAAAGACTTTTAGTTAAGGCTTAACTAAAAGTTTGCCCATAAGTATGCCGGACCCGGCATAAACTTGTTATGGATTTGCCAAAGTTATGCCGGACCCGGCATACTTATGCCCAGTCTGCCCATAAGGCATGAGTATGCCGGGTCCGGCATAACTTTAGTAATTCCTTAATAAGTGTATGCCGGTGGGGGCATAGCAAAATTTAAACTCTGTCTTGCGAATTTTTTTAAAATTTTTCTTGAGTGGGGTTCGAACCTGGAACACATGGGTTTTAGCCGAAGGGCAAAATTTAAAGATTCCAACTATGAGGAGCAAAATTTAAAGACCACCCCAAAAGAAGGGCAATTCTGCGGATTGCCATCTTTTAAGTTTAAATTAAAGTCATCCTTGTGGCTTGTTCTTCTTATGAATCACTAATAGTCCTCCATCTTTACAAATATCGATGCACTTTTGGTCATCTCTCAAACTTCATTATCTTTTTTTAACGTTGAGAGTGTACATAACTTTTTTTCAAGGCAAAATCCTTGCAATGTCATTTGTCTACAATAATTGGTATGTAATTTAGAGGTGTAGGAAACATATTATAAACCTCTTTAAAATTTTATTAAATTTTAAGACGGCCCCACAGAAGGAAAAAAACAAAAAGAAGACAAATTCTAATCGAATAAAACTGTGAAAGAAACAGTTTATGCAACATTAAACTGTTGATTTGACTTAAATCTTCTTAAATAATTCAGCAACCATGACTTCAATCTATGCGACCATGATAATTAATTCTATTAATTTGAAGCATCCAATGTTGTTACGTATTTTCAGTTCTTTTGTTTTTTCTTCATGGAATTCAAAGAAGTAGAGACGACGGTTTTGACTGATATTAAAAAGTAATTAAATGCTCTATGTCTATCTATCACCTTTACTCTACCTAATGTGTGTGGATGAAGCAAGTAAACCATGATAAATTGATGCAATTTTAGTTTGATTAAGTGCAAGTGTGCAAATAATTTACAACCTTGCAGAAAAGCAAATAAAAGAAAAAGAAGCGCAAACAATTTTACAAAATTTCTGCATACGCCACAATTAGAAAATAATTTAAACAAAACTAATTAAAAGAATAGTTTAAATTTGTTTAAGAAAATAAAATGCTTTAAAAGAGAATTTGTCCTTCAATGAAAGGATGTATTCTTCCATTATTTTGTAATCATCCCAGCAGTACATGACTACGAATGGTCTTGTTTCAGAATTCACCTTCTCTTCCTAACATTAACTTTCATATTTGCAAAAAGTTCCTTCCTTCCCTTTCATGACTACAAATGGTCTTGTTTCAGATCAAATCAATGGTTTTTGCTTTTCTAAAATAGTTCTCCACTGTTTGCATTGTATAGAAACTTAAAGCTCTGTCATATATCCACTAAAGATTTTTGCATTAATCTCATAAAAAGATGGAGCACATATAGCTTTTTAAGAAAATATTTTGAACATGTTTCAAACCTTCATCCGTTGTGCTTTCTGTTCATACTTTCCAACCACCACAAGCCTCAACAATAACAAGAAAAAATAGGAGGCAAGGGTGGAGCCAGGGACGCAATAAATCCCCCGCCAAAAGATTACCCTGTATATACTAGATCAAAGTTATTTTTTATGTACGTATTTTTTTGATCAAGCATCTTCTTTTTGTATATATATATATAATAGATGTCCAATCCTGTCACTTTTTCTCCTAGTAAAAATTCAAACTTCGCCGCCGAGGGATGGTTCAGAGATGCTTGCATGCGTCCCAGAAACATTGTCACTATTTAGATGAAGTAACCATAGAAGAAGAATATACTATATCCGGTTTATGATAATGACAGTGTAAAGTCTTTTAAAACAAATTATACTTATCTGAAAGATTGATGGAAGCTGATACTAGATGGATTGCCTAACTCTCTGCATGGCATCATTGAACAACAAGAGGTAAATCACATGCCAAACTGTTTTGACAGACCATATACAACTTTAAAAATGACTTGAATTTTCCAGATTTCTGAGACAGTAGCTAGAAAATGTTAAAGAGACATAAGGAAAGAATGAAGGCATCTTACTCTGATAACAGACAAATATCTTAAAACTAAAGCTATACTTGAGATTTCTGAATTACCAAACAGTTCAATAAGAGTACACAACAACATTCATCACACTTCCTATCTACTACCCCAAGAATATAAACGCGCAAACCGACAAAAGTGAAAGAATATAAACCAGAAAATATAGTAAAAATGACTAAAAGATTGTTCTAACATTACTGGAACAATAACAAGCAAACAAAATTGCAGGATCTCTTCTCTGCCATCCATCTTTTCAAGAAAAATATAACATAGCCAGCTCCAACGAACGTCTACTGTTGCTTGCACTCTGGTGGCCTCTCACCAGCTGGACCATCTGCTCCAAGTGCTCTACCACTCCTCTGCGGTATAAATATAAACAACTCAGTATGTCTAGTTTTACAAGAGAGAAATGCTTCATACATCGACACTAAAACTATGGCTTGTTTCAATTGAAAACACGTGATAAAGTGTTCCTAATAGACACTTTCGGTTCAAGTTATGACAATAGGAACTGAAAGTGTCTTATAAGGAACATTTTATCACGTGTTCAGGTTCTCAACTTAGACGAGCCATAGTTCGAGTGTCTAAATAAAATTTACTTGCAAGTTTAAGGGGTAAGGGATTGTTGATGCATCAAGTCAAAGAGAAAGCATATGAAAGAACTTTCAAATGAGAAAAATGAGTCTGTCGTTCATACCTTGCGCGCAGCAGATGACGACTGCAGTGACGTTTAAAAAAAAGGGGGGAAAAGGTTAGTATTCATGGCCAACTCGAAATATAAAATTTAGACACTAAACAAAGAACTAAGTACCTTTTTCTTGGTACTGCTATCCTCCTCATCCTCATCATCTTCATCGTCCTCATCATCCTCCTCGTCCTCATCATCTTCATCATCATCATCCTCGTCATCATCTTCATCCTCGTCATCTTCCAAGTCAGCAAAATCATCTTCGGCAGCTTCCCCAGTGAACCAAGAAACCGCATGCGGAATAATCTTATCTCGAATAGTGGATCTGCATAGACAATCAGGGTATGAATCTCAGCAACTACATGGGCAGACTGAAAATTGAGCAAATATAGATATCATCAGCATCATCTTCCTTTAGTACATTTTTACATCTTCCTTCAGTAATTTATATTCTGGATGCTACAATATTCACTTCAAATGGAAATTATAATCATGGTTAGGTGCGGCAAACGGTCTGGTCGGATTGCATATGGGCGGGTCGAAAACGGGTTAAACAAAAATCGATAAAATATCCGACCCACCCATATTGAAAACAGATTAAAAATGACTTAACTGACGGATAATATGGACATCCATGGTTTCAGGAATCTAAAAGCCAAAACAAGCTTAGACTCACAAAAAGCCAGAACTCATCAAAACTAACAAGCTAACAAATGGCTACTGATAATATAGATATCCATATTATCCATCTGCATATCCATTTTTTGTGGATAATAAGGATAACATCCATATTTGATCCGTTTTTAAAGAGTCAGTTATCTGACACATCTCTACAGGGGCGGATTGGATGGTTACTTGATTTTTAAACCATTTTGCCAGTCCTAATCATGGTCATGCAAATTGATATTTTCATATCAACTTACCCAATATCATAGTCTTGTTCCATCAGACTTTGAAGTTCTTCAGCCTGTCCAAGAAGTAGAGAGGATGTTATTCAAATTGAACCTCAAAAGAAAATAAAACGCTAGCAGCATCTTCATCAATAACCTCAAGATACTTAACAAGCGAAGAAAATAAAATACTTACAGCATCTTCATCAATATCCTCTTCATCCTCTGGAACT
This sequence comes from Lycium ferocissimum, assembly GCF_029784015.1. Taxonomy (NCBI): domain Eukaryota; kingdom Viridiplantae; phylum Streptophyta; class Magnoliopsida; order Solanales; family Solanaceae; genus Lycium; species Lycium ferocissimum. The sequence continues at coordinate 42,402,171 of NC_081350.1, read as the reverse complement.
TGAGGTGGACTAAAGAAGTTGAAGAAACTTTCGCATTGTTCTGTTTTAGTAATAGGCTTGGCATTCTTTGAGCCCTTCTTTGGCTTCTTCTTTAGAATCTTTTGTGTCAAACATTTTCCTGGATACCATTCTATCTCGGTCCTATAGATTGTCAGCAGTTAGAAGCCATATGGGAAAAAAAAGGCTAATAAATCAAATCAAAAAACTTGGCTATAAATTAAATGTCACATACCCTAAGGCCTTCTCAAGTATAGGCTCGTCTTCATCAATCATGTGATATGTTTTAGTCAGCACAGTATTCTTGAAGTACGGATTAGTATCAAAGAAAAATTCAAGCTTAAATCCCTTGGGATTATCAATTCTGGTCCACTTTATATCCTTGAGAAATTTGAGTGCTCCTTCATCTCGCTCTGTGATCTGTAAATAAAAGAATTTGATCAGGTTAAGATAGGTCAACTTGCTAGATAAAAAAATTAAGGGAAAAGGTAATATATTTATCACATCTATCTTCTGTTATACTATGTGACAAAAATTACCCCCGCTGTTGAGAAAGTTTTCAAATATGCGTACACTATACCCTCCCCAGACCCCACTTGTGGGATTACACTGGCTATGTTGTTGTTGTACCCATTAACCCATAACCAGTAACCTACATAACCAATACCAAATCCCTTATCCGAAAGAATATGTGATTTAGATCCACTATGTAAAGATTTAATTTGTATCCGTTAATAGTGTTAAATTTTTTTACATATTCAGCACATGTTGATTGATTTCAATAGGTTATCTAAGAACTTTTTCAGATTATACACTTAATTTCGGACAGAAAATTACCTACAAGTGGCCTTTTAGTTTAATATATAAAAACCATACACTCGCTGTCATTGCTAGATAAATATTTAACTCATCCAAAAGTCGCAGCTTTACATCATAAATTAAGAGCCCGTTTGGCCATAAGAATTATTCACTTTATTCCGGAAATTTTTTTCACTTTTTCCCGGAATCAGCGTTTGGCCATGAAAATTCCAAATACAACTTGAAGTTGTATTCCGGAATTCCAAAAACAAGAAAAACTTGTTTTTCAAAAAAAAAAATCACTTTTTTCACAACCAAAACAACTTCATTTCAACAAAAAATACAATTTCAAAAACTATGGCCAAACACAACTCCAACTTCAAAATTCCAAAAAAAAGTGAAATTTGTTCTGGTGTTTCTATGGCCAAACGCCTACTAATACTATGGAACTGCAGCCTTTCATTTTCCTTATAAGTATTGCCACCAAATGATTGCCATAAAAACCAGCAATAAACTACCCATAATGCAATTAGAGACAATAAAGGGCATAAAAAGTAGTCTTATTAACAGTGGAATAAAGAAAAGCGTTATTCACAAAATGATGGGGAAAAAAAAATGTGAGGTCAGCGATGGAGCAGAGGGAATCCAAAATTAAGGTAGGAAATTGAAAAAAAAAAAAAAACATAGAATGCAAGTAAAACCTGGAATTGCTTAGGTGGGTAACGGGTTACAGGTCACTAGTAAACGGGTAATCAAGTGAAACTGAGGGGATTCCGTTAATTTGAGGGTGTATTTGAAAATTCTCTTAACGGTGGAGGTAATTTTTGCCATAGTATAAAGGAGGACATATGTGAGAGGGATAAATTTGGCCGTTTTCCCAAAAAATTAGCAACATGAAGTGCTTGATGATATACAACTAACCTCCTCAGCTAGAACATCATTATTCTTCATTGCAGTGAACCAGAAATCAGGGACTCCTTTCTCTATCAAAAGCCAAATGTCAAGAATACTGATCACAAAAGAAACAAACATAAACCCAACTTGATATTTAACATACCCACTGCCTCTTCTTTCTGGTCCGCTGCTGCGGCCTCAGTCACACTGCCATCAACTTCAACAACTCCATTCACAATATCAAATCTCTACATATGTTCAGTTTTTGCTAACATTAATTCGAGATAAAGGGTGCATATAATCAAGAGAAATTGACATAAATAGCTGCCACCAAAATAATAGCCAGCAAATGTACATTGATGTATATTATATATCAATAATATATATTCTTGATACATAATAATGTAGATTTGTTTGTATATTTGGCTAGTGAATGTAACTATTTTTGGCCAAGCGGCCAAACTTGAACTTGCCCTATAATCAATAGATGCAAGGTACAAAAGTAAATGCAGCGGCATCACAAACCTTAGTATATAAAGGCTGATACAACTTTTGGTATTTGGCTTCAAGCGCAGCTCTCTCCTCAAAAAATTTTGCCTCCAATTCGTCATGTTGAGACTGAATTTAAGAGAAAGAGAGAGAATTCAACATTCAAGGTTGCAAAGATAAACAATCAGATTAAACGACAAAGAACCTGTAAAAGAAAGACAAAGGCAAACTACCCAGATGCTAAAATTTACTCAAAAAAAGTGAAGCTAATTTGGAAACTAGTGGAAATAATATTTTGCGAATCAAGGAGATAATTTCCTAAATAACTCAAAATGACGTGACTACCCAACAATATAATAGAAGATACTTAAAAGACGCAAAATAATCACGTTAAGAGGCAAAAGTTATGTTTCACTCACAACTCAAAGAACAAAGGGATATGTTGGAATATATAACATCACGAACAGAATCAGACAAATTGAAAGATGGAAGGACAAAAATCTTGAGAAAATACAAGATGTTCCATATTATCAACTTGTTCTGGAATAGAAACGTAGTTTCACTTGTATTGACCGTTGTTTGGATACAGATGAATCATGAATCCGAAGTGTATAGTAAGAGATAACTTCTTAGAAACGATAAATGAAAGAAATGACACATAAATCCAACTAGATGGTATACAAATATCAGATGAATAGCCAAAAGATACCAATGACCATATACAAACAATAGTAGTGTATAGAATGCACATGCCTGAATCTCTCTTAGAACTTCAACACGCTTTCTAACATTGGGCGTCAAATTTTCAAGCAAGTTTGTGTGCTTCCCAGTAAGGTCCTGAAGTTTATTCTGCAAAACAATCAAGAAAATCACTACTTAAATTAAACAAAACAACCACACAAACATGTAAGAAACAAACAAACTCACCTTGAGAACATTAACAAGGTCTGCTCTGTCCCCAGCATTTAGAGCTACAAAATGGAATTAAATTAGAGAAAATCATATGCATAACACCAAAAAAATGAAAACCAACAAAAGACAAAAATCAACACTACTAAATAGTGTCTGCTTTTAAAGAACCTATTTTTACACACAGAAGTAATTATATGAAGTTAAGTTTCCATCTGTTAAAGAAACCCACAACTTTTCACTAGCAAAACACACATATAAGTAAGTTAATAAAGTGTTTTAAGGATAGGGTTTAACACTAACCCCCATCAAAAATTTCTTTTTTTAATATTTACTTGCAAATATACAAAGATAACTTCTTAAAACCCATCAAAAGATGTTCTTTTGGATAACGTTCAACACCTTGTGTATTCCGGGTTTAAACTCCATTAAAAGTTACATCTTTTAGACAAAACCAGAACTTTTCACTAGCAAAATACACATAAAAGTAAGTTTATAAAGTGTTTTGTGGATAGATCTTAACTCTTACCCCATCAAAAGTTCTTCTTTTGAAGAAACCCATAAATTTTTACTTGCAAATGTACATATTAGAGTAAAAACCCATCAAAAATTTCTTCTTTTCAAGAAACCCCGAAAATTTACACCAGCAAATATACATAAAACTAAATAAACAAAGTTTAATTCTTTGTGTATTCAGGGTTTAAACCCCACTAAAAGTTACATCTTTTAAACAAACCCACAACTTTTCACTAGCAAAATACACATAAAAGTAAGCTATAAAGTCTTTATACATAAATTTTAACTCTTACCCCATCAAAAGTTTCTTCTTTTGAAGAACCGCACAAATTTTTACTTGCAAATTTACATATTACAGTAAAAACAAGTCAAAAATCTCATCTTTTCAAGAAACCCTGAAAACTTTACACTAGCAAATATACATAAAACTAAAAAAAAATTAAGTCTTACTTAGAGTTTAGCTTATAAGGTGTTTTGTGGATAGGTTTTAACACTTAACCCCTATCAAAAATCTTATCTTTTGAAGAAACCCACTAATTGATTTACATAATACAGGAAAAACCAGTCAAAAATCTCAACTTTTCAAGAAACCCATAAAATTTAACACTTGCAAATATACATAAAAACTAAAAAGATAAAGTCCCATCAAAATTTTCTTCTTTTGAAGAACCCCACAAATTTTTACTTGCAAATTTACATAATACAGTAAAAAACAGTCAAAAATCTCATCTTTTCAACAAACCCTGAAAATTTTACACTAGCAAATATACATAAAACTAAAAAGATACAAGTCTTTTGGGGGTAAAATTTAGTGGATAGGGTTTAACACTTACCCCATCAATATTTTCTTATTTAGAAGAAACCCACAAATTTTTACTTGCAAATTTACATAATACAGTAAAAAAAACAGTCAAAAACCTCATCTTTTCAACAAACCCTGAAAATTTTACACTAGCAAATATATATAAAACTAAAAAGATACAAGTCTTTTGGGGGTAAAATTTAGTGGATAGGGTTTAACACTTACCCCATCAATATTTTCTTATTTAGAAGAACCCCACAATTTTTTGCTTGCATATGTACATATTACAGTAAAAACAAGTCAAAAATCTCATCTTTTCAAGAAACCCATAAATTTTACACTTGCAAATATACATAAAACTAAAAAAATAATTGAAGTCTTAATTAAAGTTTAGCTTACAAGGTGTTTTCTGGATAGGTTTTAACACTTACCCCTATCAAAAATCTTACCTCAAAAAAAAAAAAAAAATTACCCCTATCAAAAATCTCATCTTTTGAAGAAACCCACAATTTTTTGCTTGCATATGTACATATTACAGTAAAAAGGCATCAAAAATCTCATCTTTTCAAGAATCCTATAAAATTTTACACTAGCAAATATACATAAAAAACTAAAAAGATAAAGTCTTTAAATAGATAGAGGTTATACCAGCACTGAGATCAGCAACATTGAAGTTGTCTTTAGTGTTGCTCATTTTTATGTATTGGAGAAATTTGGAGAAGGCAAAACAAAAACCCTAAAAGAGAGATGAATAATAAGTGAAGAGATATATAAAGAGAGAGAGAAAAGGGTTTTTGGTGCCTTTATTTCAATTTAAGTAAGGTTTACTACTTCCCCCCTTTTCTTTTAAGAGAAAACCTAGCTAGCTGTACTTTACTAGATATCCAACTGTCAGCAAGACAGTGTTTGGATGAGGGATTCTTGAAAGGCTTAAAAAGATTCATTTAATTTGAAGAGTCGAGGTAAGTATGTGTTCATCCTTAATTAGATGTTTGAAATTTTAGTTTTGAGAGTGAAGTGTCTGTATTAAAAAATATTTTAGGGATAAGACATTAGTATCCCTCTGAACTTTGGCTAAAATTATTGCGACGTATCTTATCTTTACAAGAGTTTTGTTATCTAGCTAAACTTTTTTCTTCTGTATTTTTTTGTAGCTTATGTGCTGACGTGGAGGAGGGCGTGAGAACACCTCCTTCAAGCGTGTGGGAACTTAAAAAAAAGGTTCTAACCTATACCAAATGGCCACGTGTCAATTCCAATGCTGATTTTCAAGAACGTTTCATCCCCATTTTTAAGAGCTCAAAATCTAATTTTTGTCTCGAAATTCAACAAAAACTCAGCTAAATCAGCACCAATCAAGCTCAAATTTCAACTACAACTTCACAATAACATCATCACCAAACCCAATAATCAATTTGGCCAACAACCAAGAATTTTGACAAACCCCTTTTTTTATTCTTCAAGCTTTTTTAAAGTTCAACAATGGTGAATTCGAAATTTTTTTCTTCATTTTCGAATCTCATGAACAACTAAGGATCTAGAATGAGTTTAGCACTTGAATCTCAACTTTAAAACTTCAACTACCTTCGAATATGCTCAACACCTCTAATTCTTTTTCAAGCTCATACAAAAATAATAACAATAACAATTGTCCTTTTCATTTTTCTAAATATAAAATAATATCTCCATTACATTTTGGAATTAAAAAGAAAACAAAAAAGAAGAAAATGAAATAGATTTTAAAAAAAAATTGTGAAATACATGTGGCAGCGCAGGTATTTCACTGCCTGCCAAATGTTTGATTTTCTATGCCATTTCAACACTTAGGGTGACATTTAATTTATTTGGGGGTGGGGGGGGGGGGGGGGGGAATAATAAGACCCTAGTAAAGGTGTGTCGCAACAACCTTGACCAAAGTTCAGGGTTACTAGTGCCTTATCCCAATATTTTACTTTCAAAGTAGAAATTTCCAGTGTGAATCTCAACAATCGTGTTTCAAAACGAATATTGAATGATGTAAGATAATACAAGGTTAAAGTCGAAAAGAATAGTTAAAGTTCGAGTTTTAAAAGTATAGTGATTTTGAACACAAGCTTCACTTTATTAAAAAAAAATTACATGTAAAAGTTATGACTTATAATATTATCTTACTTCTAAATAATTTTTTGATATGGTGTTTGGTACTTTTTTGACCTTTTACTTTTATGGATCTACCAACTAAAAATGAGAACGGAAAAAATTCAAATAAGTTCTAAAAGTATTTGAAATTAAGTAAATATACTCTTTGCTAATAGCTTAATACATATACATCTTGACCATTCAATTGTCGGTACAAATATGCCCTTAATTTAATTTAATTAATTAATCTAATTAGCTGATTCATAAGTTAAAAAAGTCAAAGATGCTCTTAAAAAGTATACAAATTTGAGCACATACGCCTTCTAACAAGTTGTTTTCTTTATAACCATCAATTATCTCATTTGCTAAATTATATGTTTAAAAAGGCAAATATGCCCTTAAAAGTAGACAAAATTAAGCACATATGCCTTCTAACAAGTTGTTTTCTTTATAAGCGCAAGGGTGGTTGAGTTGGTGATCTCCCACATTGGGGGTCTCAGGTTTGAAACCAAATGCAAACTTTCTCGGCGGAGCTTGTCGCACAGAACTTGCTAAGTGCGGTTTACGCCTCCTGTTTGATTCGCAGTCTGTTAAGTAGAATTTCACTTGTGCGCACACGAAGGGTAGTGACTACGGTCCCCTTATCAACAAAAAAATAAGGTTGGTTCACACTTACGCATATAATCAAATGCACAACACAAAAAATGAAAAGAATAACAATCTTTCCTACTGCAACAATATCAGTGGTTGGATCAATATATAGGAATCAAATTGTCTCACAAGAGTAGTGAGAATTACTAATTTTGCATGCACAAACACCTCACATCTATATTTTTGGGATGAAAGTCGCAAAATAAGGCATTACATCATGAAACTTTGTACGGATACACATCCACTGATAAAACATACAACCAAGCAAATATGGAAATAAGAGAAAAATTTCAGAAAAAAGATTAAGAAGCAGGAAAAATTGGGTATCTCAACACAAATTTATATACAACAGAAGTAACTCATTGTGAATCAAAGAGTAAAAACAATTAAAACTCCACCAAAACCAATCTCTCTTGTGATCTTGAGGTAAGATTTTTTTTTTTTTTTTGCCAAGCTTTCAAGATCAATGTCCAAATCCATTTTCCTTCTTTGAATAGCACTGCTAGATTATTTCTTTGGATGAATTGAGCGAAATAGTGCCTCGATTTCTTCCTTGGCTCGTTCGAATATATTTGGACCTTTAACTTCACTAATTGGTGTATTTTCATCAATATCATCACTCCTTCCGTGAGTTTCTTTGTGATGAAGATGTGGAGATTTTTGTCCGGGCAAATGTGCTCCTGTCGTTTCCTCAACCCTTTCATTGTGATTATACACCTTTTCTTTGTTCTCTGCTTAAACAGAACCACAGTTTGATCAGAGGATGAAGATGGACTTGAACCTCTAGCCGAAAGTGTGATGTGAAAAATGACCTTTGCGTTATTGGTAAAGCATGCACAAATAAATATAGAGTTCGGTCCAAAAAGACGGAAAAAAACTAACAGTTATTGTCACATGTTGCATATAAGGAACAAACACAGTGGAAGTTCTTCCCATTCTAAATTGTTTCTGATAAGCAAAAAAAATTAACAATACCAGATAGTGTATAATAATATGACACCACAAACCAGTCATTTTCAAATAAATCAAAAGCTTCATTTGGTTGAATATAAACTGTTTTATGCCCCAAAAAATGGTTGTTGTAGGAGATGTTCTACGTGAAAGAGGAAGCAAGTTAGGTTTGATGTTCATGGTATTTGATGGAAGTGAAAGAACTTCCCATCACTCAACCACGGGGAGTAAAACAGCTCTGCCTTCGCAATTGCTATAGTGTTTCCCTTGCCTACGGACATTGTCCTACTTAATTGTCCCCGTGTTCATAACCACCTTTAAAACTTTTTGCCAGCAGAAGACTTATGTAAGCATTTAAATTAAAGGTGTGTTTGGTATGGAGGAAAACATAAGTGCATTCTATGCTAATTGTCTCCCCAACACTCCTCTCCCCGTACCCCCACCCCCCAGCATCACACATCTCCCCGCCCCACCCCTACCCCCAACACCTCCATTCCCTCCCTCCCCCCCCCCCCCCCCGGAACTCAAAGCCCAGCTCACCCCCTCCATTGCCATAGTGTTTGCCTAAATTATATATAAATGTTTGTGGGACAATATTTTCTGCAAACATACCAAACATCAGAAAATTAGTGGTACCGGTAAAACATTTTCCTTCATGCCAAACACTCCCTGAAGCCAAAACTCAATCTTCTATGAATTTTATGTCTAACGCAAAATTCACACACTTTCGACCAGATTGTATGGGTTTGTATGAGCATCGATTCAAATTCAAAATGATTTAGACGTATAACACTACTAGCTACTTCTAAAACATCAAATGTTATCAGTCTAAAGGCTCTTACCGACAACGGATTTAGCAAATAATGTTTAAGGACACAAGGGGGCGGATTCACTATATTTGGACTTTGATACAAGATCCAACAGAAGTCTACCGAATGGAAGCTGAAATAGACAGTGCCAGCACCAAGATTGCATAACCTGACCTTGCTTTATAAGAGGTTCATCTCCCACTTCAAAAATCAAGGGAAGTTCCCCATTTGAGGGTCTGTGGCAGTTAACTTAAATTAAAGTTTCAGCATTTATAGTTCAGAACTTGAAGGAAACTATACTCTTCATATAGAAGAGTTTTGAAAGTAAACTATTTCTCTCCTTGAGAGGAAATAGTTCTCCCCTATTTCTATAATGTAAGGTCAACAAACACCAGAAGTTAGACAAAATGTTCCACAGAACATTTTCCACCGAAGCAGATGAAGCCTAAAAGGAAATGGAACTTTTACAGAGCTATCTCACAATGGTGCTAGTGTTCTTGATCAGTCTGTTGCAAATTTTCATCTAGTTCCCTAAGGGGTCGTTTGATTACCGGGATTAGGATAATTTGGGATTGTGTTTATCCACCACTTGGTTATTGGTACTCCCTCTGTCCCAAAATAGTTGTCACGTTTCGCTTCTCGAGGGTCAATTTGACTAATCTTCGGAGTTAAATTAGATTAGATTACTTTAATATTTTTGAAACAAAATTACTTTTAATATTTTAATATTAACATTTAGATAATCGGAAACTTATACGAAAAGGTCTATCGGAAACAACCTCTCTACCTTTCACAAGGTAGGGGTAAGGTCTGCGTACACCCCACCCTCTCCAAACCCCATTTGTGGGACACACTGGGTATGATGTTGTTGGAAACTATACGACAAAGTACTATAAGTTGCAATTCTTCTCATATCAATATGACGAAATATACATCTTAAAATTTTGGTCAAAGTTTATATACTTTGACTCTCGAAAAGTGAAACGTGACAAGTATTTTGGGTCAGAGGAAGTATTACCAAAATCTTGAAATGATCTTATCCCGTATAAGAGGTGGGATTATAATCTCTAGATTATAATTCTGGGATGACCTCGTTTCGAACCAAACGACCCTAATTGTAATAGAAAAGTTTAATCATTTTAAAGAACGGGGCAAAAGCAGTACACAAAAACACACACGAGTCACTACTTAAATGTATAAGGTGACATGAGTCACAACACTGTTTATTAATTACTTGTTAAGTGATTATAATCATGAATCTTGGGAGTTAAAACAATCCGTCGAAGATGAATCATAGGGTTCAAACCTGAAAGAGAATCTGGCTTATGTGTCTTCAACTCAGCCGTCGTCCCATTAGTCCTGCAGATCATCAACAAATTAGTGCAAAATTAACTACTTAACATCCTCAGTAACATTTGTTCTCTATCTTTTATAGGAAAACCCGTTCTTGAAACCTTTTGTCGATGTCCGAAGTTGAACCATGACAATGATCTTCCTTTTTAGGATGAATTGCCTGAACAAGAGCCTCGATTTCCTCCTTGGCTCTTTCAAAGACATTAGGTGCTTTCACATCAGTAATTGGTGTGTTCTTATCAATATCCTTACGCAGCCCGTGAGTTTCCTTGTGATGGTGATGTGAGTGTTTTTCACTATGCAACACTGCCTCAAATTCTTCTTTAACTCTCTCAAACACATTAGGTGCCTTTACATCCTTATCTGCCAATGTTAGAGTATCAAAAATCAGTCCGTTATCCAATGCAAATGTAAAACTCCAACCACCTATACTATACTCTCGAATGAGGGAGTTGTGGAAGAATCTGAGCATTCAGTGCTAAATCTTAAGACACTTAGTGGGGTGGCCAAGATGGAATTAGTTTGGCTCGTGAAAGAATAAAAAACATATGACAATGGGTAGAGCAATTCAATTTATAAGCTCTTGTTTTTTCATGCGGTTTATACCCTATGTGGGATATTATGAGCCGAGTTGGCTTAACTGGTTGAAAGTAACCGATAAGCTTATCAAAAGCTGAAGCTAATTTTATCAATAACAGTTTAAGTGTTTGGCTAGCAGTAGCGGAACCACAATAGAAGTTACGGATTCGGCAGACCTCAATAGTTTTGGCCCAAACCTTGTATTTGTAGTAAGAAACTCACCTAATATGTATGAACCCAGTAAACGAAAAAAGTTAGTGCAGAAACCATAAACTTAGGGCCTAGTGCTGAAACCATAAACTTAGGGCCTGTTAGGACAAATGTTTTTTGCTTTTCTCAAGTTCTTTTTTTCAAAAACCTGTTTGGTTACACATTGAGTCAGTTTTTCACTCCAAACATGAAATAAAAGTTTTTCAAGTAAAAAGAATTCCTCACAAAACTTCAATTGTTTTTCAAGTGAAATGCATGTCCAAACACAAGTTCAAACTTCCAAATACCCTTTTTCAACTTAACTTCAAATACAACAGCTTTTCAAATATTACTCAATTCATGTCCAAACACCTCCTTAAAATCCTGGATCCGCCTCTTTTGACTAGAAATGTTGAAACTAATAAGAAGCAGTTGATATGTTTTGTACCAGCGTGTTTCTGCAACAACAACAACAACATACCCAGTGGAATCCCACAATGTGGGGTCTGGGAGGGTAGAGTGTACACAGACCTTACCCCCACCTTGAAAGGTAAGGAGGCTGTTTTCGAAAGACCCTTGGCTCAAGAGAGAACAAGATAAAAAGGTACCAGCGTGTTTCTATTCTGTTAAAATGGTTGAAAACTGAAATGCCCTTAGAGATGTTTACCCTCAAAATAAGTTCATTATTGCAAAATTTTGAATCCTAACCTGATTCAAATACAAATTAATTTAGTCTCATGAATTACAGAAAAAGATTAGTAACAAAAGTAATAAAAACTCCAAACTTTTGGCTGAATTTAACCTACTAATAGAACTCCAAATCACTGAAGATGCATGAATAATTGATTGCTTAAAATAAAAGGGTTAAACTAAAATTCACTGAACTGGGCTTCCAAAGTTAATGTTAATCAAATTATAAAAAGCTGTTTACAAAACTAAAAATTTGCTCATTCTTGCTAAATTTTCAATCCTAAACTGATTCAAATACAAATTAATTTCAGGGACTACAGAGAAGACTAGTACTCCCTCCAGCCCAGTTTAAGTGTCTTATTCTCCTTTTTTGTCTGTCCCAGAAAATGTGTTTCTTTCAATATTTAGTAAGTTGACAATTCACATCCTTCACGACAACTTTATGCCAAGTTCATACACATCTTTAATTTAGGATCATTCTCTTTATTTCTTAAATTCCGTGCTAATCAAACGAAGACACTTAAATTGGGACGGAGGATTAACAAAAATAATAAGAACTCCAACTTTTGGCAGAATTTAACCTAATAATACAACTCCAATCACTGAATATGCAGAAATAATTGATCCCTTAAAATGAAAGGGTTAAATTAAAGTTTACATAACAGGGGTTCTTAAGTTAACTGAAATCAAGAAAATAAAATTAGAAGTACTGAGAAATATTTTTTTTTTACCTGATGATGAGATTGAATTTGGTTTAGATTTTTCTTCAGACATAATTAATGGGAGAAATTTTTTCTGGAGTTGGTGTAAAATCAAGACTACTTATTGATGATTCTTGATTCAGGTAATTTGAGATATGGTTTTAATGATCACAAGTGGATTTGTATCTGATGCAAGTCCAACGTGGAGAGAATATAGGAATCAGACAAAACATATGCTTGGTCGGTTTTTGTCTTTGGATTTTCCTTTTTTGGTTCTTGGTAAAGTTAAACAAAGGAAAGTTTGTTTAGTTTGTTTAGTAACTTGAACTCCCACATAATTCGGAATTTCAAAGTACGATATTTTATAGGGAGAATCATGTCAAATTCATATAAAGAGTCATTAATTCCTTAAATCGGGATATTTTAGCAATTTTACAGAAAAAGATAAAAATGGTAACTTATGCTTTACTCCCTCGTTTATTTTTACTTGTCATATGTACTAAAAATAAATCATCTGAACTAAAAATAAATGTTTGTTTTTACTTATTCAGTTTGAAAATTAAGAGATAATTTATCATTTCATACATGTTTTACCCTTACTATTGATTATGTTGGAAACTTCGATGAATTGTTAGTGGTACGTATAATTTTTAAAGTATGTTTGATTGATTTGACTTAATAATAACTAGAGGTGATATAGTAAAATTATCATTTTATTTATGTGTTCCTAAAGGGTGTGCTAAGCCTAATCAGAACAAGTAAAAATGGACGAAATGAGTAGTATTTAATAAGCAAAAAGATTCAAATGTGTTATTGAACTATGCGAAATGATTCCGTAGTAATTGAGATTAAATTTATTGTTAATTTTATAAGTAGGCTAGATTTGCTCTCATTGACTAACTTAGTCAACTATTAAGACTAATTCTTACTAGCAATGCACAATTCAGAGTAAATTTAATGAAAATAGGTTAGATTTACTCTCATTGACTAACAGGTTAACTATTTAGACTACTTTTTATTATCAACCCATAGTTAAAGAGTGAATTTAAATTATCTTATATATAGAAAATGGACCAGTCAGCACGGATCAAGATTTTATGAATTTCGATAGGTATTTGAGATAGATACGATTAGAAGTGAATCTGTTGGGAGAGAATAAGGAATCAGACATAAAATATATGCTTGGTCGGTTTATTGTTTTTGGGACCAACTCGGTTTGCGTTTTTTTGTTCTTGGAAGAAAAAGATTAAAGACTGGAAAGTTGGTTTTAGAGAAAATGACAGACATGATAAGTAGATTTAGTAAGGGAAAAAGATTTAATTTGTCCTTGAATTATGTGAAATATTTCGCTTTCTATAAAATAGGTTGAATTTGACCATATTGACTAATGGTCAATTATTAAGACTAATCATCACTATCAACGCGTAGTTTTGTAAAATTTTGAACCATTTCAAATGGCTTGATCAATGACGAGCTGACTCCCCTCTTCTCCCTTATATATATTTGTATCGTGCACCAAATATCTATGTTATATGATTTAATTGTAGATAGTTTTTTAATTTTATTTTAACATCAAACGCTTACATTTCTTAATTTTTATATGGAAATTGCGGTGTAGAGATTTCATCCTATCACGCCGTTGGTAATATCTTTTTCTTTTTATTGCAAAATACTAGGTAATTTTTTTTATCTGTCAAGTCTTGATCGATGAGTCTTGATGGATGAAGTTACGCATTAATGAAAATTGTATGAGGTGAAAGGTCCTATCCCATAGTCAAGAATCTTGAGAAAGTTACGCAATATATGATGCGGAAGAAAAAGAAATTAGTACAAGTTAACGGCGTAGTTAATCCGGATCCCATTAGTTATTAAAAAAAATAGTTCTTCTTTCTGAAATTGGAGTAACTAATTTAGTGTCGCTCGGTGAGTACAATCATCATGATTTTGGTTGAGACAAGTCGAGACTTTGATAGCAAACAAATATTCTAGTTGAAGGCATATTTGGGCTTGGGCCATACCATACTGAATTTGGGCTTGGGCCATACCATACTGCTATTGGTCTTTGTTATAAAATGGACATGTCCAGCCTCCTTACTGCAACTTAATTAGAACTGGAAAGTGACCAAAGATAATGTTCACAACTCAGACACACAGCAAAGCTTTTGCTGTATAGTTGCAATCAGAAAATTAGGATTTCGAATGCTCATTAGAAAAATGTTTTACTTGGAGAGTTACCACGATATATCCACATCATAGGCCAGCCCATGATATGTATTGTTCTCTTTGCTCAACAAGCCTCACCAATTTATTTTATATTACGATTGGGGTATCATAAATGAATTTCGATAGGTATTTGAGATTAGATATTGATTAGAAGTGAATATTTTGGAGAGAATAAGGAATCAGACATAAAATATATGCTTGGTCATCAACTGTTGCGTTTTTTTTGCTCTTGGAAGAAAAACATTAAAGCCTCACCATGATAAGTAATTTACTTGCTTGAATTATGTTATGCTATTGACTAATGGTCAATTATTAAGTCACTATGGTAAAACTTGAACCATTTAAAGCTTTCACGTTCCTCTCGCATTTCGATGTGGGATTCGTTTAAGCTATCACGTGTACCCCTCTTCAGAAGCTTTAAATGGGCGTCACATATAACCCAATCCCCCCCTTAGGAACTTCACATCCTCGTTGAGGTTACGCAATATATGCCCCACCGCCACGATCCCATAGTTATTAAAAAAATAGTTCTTTCTAAAAGGAGCTGATTTGTGTTCGATACCATATTTGTCACAACCGAAGTCCATGACACATATTGTCCGCTTTGACCAAAAAGGCCACACGAAGTTGTACCTCGGGCTACACCATCATCAAGTAGCGTACTTACCGAAAGAACTGCCTTATTTTAAGTGATTCGCTTAAAGTATCATGCGCAATCCCCTCGAAAACGCTCATGTGTCGACATATCCACATCATTGCCATTGCCCTGCCTCACCAATTTAGCTACATCATCGAGTTGTCAATCGTTTTCGCGATCCGTCCGTTTCGCCCACATTCCATTATAAACGTCACACTCCACTAGCGTATGCAGGGCCGGCTCAAGGCTAAAACCACAGGCAATGACTTTGGGCCCCCAAATTTTTGGGGCCCTATTTTTTATTAAGTTTTATGGGTAATTTCTTTAAAAAATTATTGTGACTTATAATACTTTTATGTAGTTTTTAAATTTGTAAATTATTTTTCAAAAAACTTAAAGATTGTAAATCCGAATTCACGATAAAAATAAGGAAGTTTGACTCTTGAAATCCAAATTGTGTAACATAAATTGAGATGGAGGGATTACACAATTTTTATAAATAAAATTTAAAAAAAAACAAGAATTTTTTTTAGTCACGTGATTGATTAGCTATATTGTCAGTTGAATTTTTTTCAGAATAGATTGATTTGAAAAAATGTTAACAATTTTGGATTGTTCTTGATGATGATAAAACAATAGTTAATGAATTTGCATCAAAAAAAGCTAGAAATTACCCTCCCTCTGGACTTTAAATTAGGGCCTCTCTCTGAAGTTTGGTTTTAAGCCACTAATCTTTTTGAGACGTCTTTGAGCGTACGCGTGATCTTGTGTAACTGATGTCGACTTATTATGGTCTATTTTATATATATACATATTATTTATTACAAAATATATTATTTACATATTTGTGATTCTTTTTGGCGAAACAATGTTGGCAGTTGGATAACAAACGCTTGTAGAATGGTGTCATTGTCGATGGGCATAGCATTAGACGTGTGTTTAGACGCGGAGAAAATCATATGTTTCAAACTTTAATTTGCTTGAATTTCTTTTACTGAAAAAATCTTCATATAAAGAAATAATCGCAAATTATAAAGTAAAGTCAATATATGTCATTTTACATATTTAAAATTGCATAAAATATCATATAAATCACCTGCTTTTGCCCTCACAACAACGTCAGCCTATCAACCACTTCACCATCTACGTTGGCCCTCCAATTATACAGTCCTTGGCTGGCACATACACAATTATATGAATTAAATTTCTATTATCTCAAATAATATTTGGAATATTAAAAAAGAAACTTAAATAAGCTTTTCTTTTACATCTTAGTCCATTATTTTACTCCAATTTGATATAAATAATTTGAAGTTTGAAAACTTGTTTAAAGACTAAAGAGGCCCCAGTGATTGGAGATAGTTTATAAGAGGGGGATCAAAATGCATTCTTCTCTATTTCTGATAAGAACTTTAAATTCAATGTTAATAATTTGTATAGTTGAGGTAATTAAATCATCTAATATCAATGGGAAATACATCGATAAATTTTATCACTTTATATTATTGACTTTTAAGAGACAAAAATAACATTTTATTTAAAAGTCTAACCCAAGAGGGTGTCTGACAAAGAACAAGCTTTTATTATGATTTAAATATAAAAATAGGCATTCAGCTAAATATAGGGTCAGAGAAGCTACTGAGAAATCAAAGACTATCAGATTCAAAGGTGGCTAACATGTATAGTCCACAGGACCACTTTTAGCTGTAAAGAGATGGCTAACATGGATTACCAAAAACTAAGGTGCGTGGTGTTAATTAAATATTTATTCATCATTAAATAGAGGACTCGGGTTTGAACTTTGTAAATAAAGTCTCTCTATGGTAAAGAACGCTTAATTTAACCAAAAGTAGGACTTTTCAAGGAGCAAAACTGAATTAATTAATCAGATTTCAAAGCGGATATTAAAAACCAGACAAGAAACAAAAAAAAGTAGGAGTACTATATAACTAACCAGGGGAGATATATAGAAGCCCAGCTACGAGTTCAGGTGAACCCGATAGTTTTTGCTCAGACCCTATAGGCTATATATATAAAAAGAACTACGAAATACCTATATAATTTTTTACTGCGAATTCAATTATTGTTATCGTTATAAAAACTCATAAACTTAAAATCTTGAATCCTCCTCTTAGCTAACAAGAAGTAATCCATTTGTCCGGTATACGTGGATTAATATACTTAATTAAGAGAAATCATTTCCTCTTTTCTTTCATTTTAACTACAAAAATCGATATAATTTCTATCTTACATGATCGTTAATTACTAAGAATAAGGAGTATATATTCGTTTGCTAGAAAGTGAATGTACATTCATTTGATCTTGATTCTTGTGGATCAAAAAGTAGATTAAACTGGATTTGCACTGCCACCCAAATAATATTACATTCTTTTGCAACAGATGAACATTATTATCGTGCGTAAATCCCAATGCATGATAATTTTTCAAAATTCTATTTTGAAAAATCATAGTCAAATAGGTTATTTGAAGAGAAATTATTATAGTAGCCGACGATTGAACCAAATTGACGCAAATGGCTGCTGATATTATATTCTCTTCCATATAATTTTTCCAAACCCTTTAATTAAATAAAGTTTAACAGTCTGACTTGATAATTAGATTTATTATAAATTAACTGTTTCAAGTGGTCAATTTGATCCAAATATATTGAAAATCCAGAATGGCATTTGTCCTCATTCTTGACCAACATCTGTTGATTTTGACCATTAATTTTCAAAGTCTAGATTTTACGTTTGGCAGCCTATCCATTTTATTTTTCATTTATATTAATCAACCAATAATGTGATTATCGTCCAATTATGTGATTAAACAACCATTTACATAAAAAAGTTCAGACATTATATAAATTAAGCATGTCACCAGCCATCAAGTTCGCATGCGTAATATTAGTTTGTACTCATAATCAATATTATGATTCATTACTACAATCTTTATTTATTTCTCTGATAAGTATTATGTAAAATTTGTAAGACTCAATTAAACCACTATAAACATCCATAGTTCAAATTTTAAATAAATGATAATTAACGAAGTGCAAATGTTTTTATACTAAACCTGCATCCTTCTCAGTGTCTTTTACAACATGCATTTTGTAAATAATTACAAAAGACAGGAGAGAAAAAAGGTTGGATTAATCAAAAGAAGTACTATGAGATTATCATCAATCATTAATTTATTATGTATACATGTGTATAAAAGTCGGAATTGAGACTAAAACTAATCTACTTATTTACTTTAATTTCTTAAATAATTTTTATTAGTCGGATTTTGAATGTTGGGAATGCAAAAAACCATCGATAGAGAGCACTCTCTCCTTAAATATGCTCTTTGAGGCGGATATTTAAAGTAATCGGGCCATTAGATTTCAAATACCATATGCAATGGCGTATCTAGGTCGGGTCTCTAGTTTCACATGTATCCATGCTATATTCTTTCAAGACTACTTAAATGGGCGGCCAAGCTCAAATTGTTATATGGTGGAAATATGATTATTGAGTGCACCTCTCTAAGTGAGATCGGAGGTTTCAAATCCTATGTTTATCTTGTTATTTTTTCTCTTTGTTTTTTTAAATTGACGCCCCACCCCACATGAGGATGAGCATATTTGGGGTCCCTTAGCTTCTTGCATTCTAATTAAGTACTTTTTTAGTTCTCTTTCTATTTTCTAAGTCAGGCACATTGAAATTTCTATCATATTTTGTCCCTATAAAGATTCATATAAATTAAAGTAAATGTATATTTTAAAACAAGTAGCATTAAAGAATGTAGCATATAGTCAATATGTTCAATTAATCTCAGTATTTTGGACATTGGACAGCAAATATTGAAATAGATGTGAACATTTACGTTTCCAAAAAACAATTTGTACTTATATAATTTCAAAAGCTAATGATATCACTTGTAAAAAGTTAATTACTGAATCGGTTAAATTTATATTCTTAATCTACCTCTTTATAATAATGGACTCATTTCTATGATTAGCCAAAAAAGTCCAAAGCAAAAAATCCACTTGCCATCGCGGCTCACGGAAAAAGGAAATTGCATGAGAACATAACAAAACACGTAAACATTTGTCATTCAAGTCAAGAACAACTTGAATTTTCCACCAAACAGTACTATAAGTACTTGAATCCACTTCATTTATTTTGCAACAACCAACCACCCAAATTGCATATTAAATGAACACTAAAAGAAATATCTTTTTGAATTAAAGTTCATTCAACTACTACTACCTTAGTATTCCCTCATTGCCTTCGGTTTAAAAAGAGTGTCCACTTAGCTACTTGCACATTCTTTAGAAACATATATTAACTCTTAGAAAAAATAAGTAATTTGACTAAATTATCCTTAATTAAATAAGTATTGAGACTTAGTAATTTGACACTTATTAAGGACAAATCTGGAAAAATAAAGTTAATTTTTTCTTGATTTGATAAATGGACACTTTTTTGTACAAAAAAATAAGACTAAGGGTGTGTTTGGTATGACCGAAATGTTTTCCATAAAATTTTGAGGAAAAAAACATTTTTCGGATTAGTAAAAACACACCAACTCATTCCCCAACCCACCCTCACCACCAACCCCACCTCCACCCCAAACCCAACCCCACAGAGAGACCCAGAACCCCACACCCCTCCCCCAACCCCCACACCTAATTTTTTTTCTAAAAAAGTTTTTATTTTTTTTTTGCCAACCCAAGGAGATCCAACCTCTCCCCCCCCCACTCCACCACCAAAACCCAAAACCACCCATTTTCTTGAAAAACATTTTCCACGTTAAAACTTTCTTTTGAAAGTTATGTTTCATATAAATAAAAATAAGTCAAATGTAGCAAGGGTAAATCGGTCATTTCCATCATTATGGACATGGAAAAATTTAGATAGAAGACAAATGGAGCTAACAAATCTCAACATCAGCATACTCGATAACGTGTTGGCGCGTTTCATCATCAAGACCGCAGAAGTAGTTGAACTTTTTTATTATGTTTTTTATTTTTCAATTTGATTTTTTTTTTATTACTACTATATATAAGGGAAAACTTAGGGACTTTTGTAGTCCTCACAAGAATTTTCAAATTTTTTTAAAATTTTTTAATTAATTAATTTTAGGTCCTAATCTTATATTTAAGTCAAATTTATTTTAAAAAAATCTCTTTTTACTTCAACACGCATTTTCTATTCTTTGCGTTTTCTATTTGGTGCTCACCAACCCCAATACATAATTCTGCAAAACGGGGGAAGCTCCCCAAGAAAATTTTTTCCATATTAAAAAAAAAAAAAAGGTGTTTTTAAATTATGTATTTGTCTTAAAAGTTCATTAACTATGTATAGATTATTTATTTAGAGGTAAATAACTTTAGAAAATTAGGATACATAACTTATAAACACCATTTGAAGTAAATAACCATCAAAATGGAAGTTAAAATATTAAATAGTGGGCAAAATACATCAAATTTAAACACACAAAATGTCGATATCAACCTACCCTACCTACCCAACTGTTAAAAAATGAAATTTTCACTAGCAATACCACATTTAAGTAAGTTAACAAAGTGGCGCCACGATAGGAAATAAAATTCAAAAATTTCTTTTTTCTTTTTTCTTTTTTTTAATTTACATTATTTTCTTTTTCCTTAATTTCTATACTCATCACAAAAGCTCCATTGTACTGTTGGATCATCAATTCCATCATCACCATCAAATTTTCCTATAAACAAAGATGCATCACCACCAATTTAGGGCCCACCATTAAAAAAAAAAATTTGCCACGAAATCCGGCCAAGATCTTGGGACAATTCTCTCTAAAAATTCAATCTTTTATTTCTTGGACCGTTCTGGAATACATTTTCTCTTGATTTTCATACGATGGTTTTGGTGGAAACACATTTCGGTGGTGGCGGTCTTCTTGCTATGGTATTTGGTGATGGGTGTTGAAATAGGTGATGGTGGTGTTGTGACTTTTGATAGTGGAAGGTTTGGTAGTGGTGAAATTGGTATGAAATAAAAATAAGTGAAATCCATGGTGGGTGTGTACGGATTTGATTGTGGATAGTGAAAAAGATTAAGTTGGTGAAGTTGATGTAACATGGTGAATTTCTTCTCTATGGATTGATGAAGAATCGATCATTTTGAATTGATGAAATATTGATTAAAAAAAAAATGAAGTAGAAAGAATGGAGGGTGGGGCGTAGAAGAAGAAAGAGGAAGTGGTGGACAAATGGAGTGCAGAAAATGGAGAAGAAGAGTTGAAAAAAAAACAGCTTTTATTAAATTAAAAATCATTTTTACTACTTTAACATCAGCATAAGGTGCAAATAAATTCGGTTTTAGATGTTCGGGTGTGCGTATAGTTTCATGATATCGACATTTTAGGTATAGTTTAAGGGTGATTTGATGTATTTTGCCTAAAAGAGTGCAATTAAAGTTTTGCTTTCATATATTGAAAATATATTTATATGAAATTTAATTATTACTAACGTAATTTTTGGGGCTATATATGATTGTTATTTATTTATACTAACACAAATTTAATTTATTTTTATATTTTTTTTTTTATATATATATATATATATAAAACAAACCTCACAAATAATTAACCACCTTTCTGCTCATATAATTGGAAAAAAAAATCATTATTCTGGAGTTGTAAATTTCATAAGTGAAACTTCAGAATAATGTATAGTAATTTTACTCGTAAACTTTGGAACTCTTGAATAGTGGCTATTTTTTAAAAAAAATAGGCCAATATATGTTATTTCTGTGATTACATCTTGTCACGTTAGTCCAACGAGCTAAAATTCACCTTTAAAAGTAATATGATGAACTTTTTGGGAGACAAACTTAGTGCATTAACAGGGAAAAAATTTAACTAGATGCATAAGAAAATGCCGTTTGCGCAAATCTCCAAATTATCCATTAACCCCACTAATTTGGATTTACATTAGATAAATTCGCTAAAGGAATAGAATACTTTGTTTCGATCCCAATAATTGAAACTCAAGTCTTCTGGTTAAAAGCGAAGGAGTCCCGTCCATTCAACTATACCGTGAGATATAGTAGTTGACTTTTGAAGTTCTTAACTAGACTAAAAGTAAATTTCAAGACTAGAAAAAAGAAGGAAAAAAAAAAAAGTTACTACTACAAGAAAACCATATTTTCTCAAGGTGATTTTCCATGTAAGAAGCCACATAGAAAGCTTACTTTCTTTGACCATTTAAAATTCTAACTTTATATATATTCTCATTTTCTTGTAGTACAAAAGAAGGACAAAAATCAAAAAGCTTTCTTGTTTTTGTTTTTCGTCAAAACAAAAAGTATAGTTTTAAAATTTCCATAACTTTGAATTGATCAACTATTAGTTCAAACTTGAAACTCACGTAAGTTATAAAAATCAACTCACAAATTCCAACTTTTTTCTTTTCCATTTTTTCCATTCACATTTCAAGAAAATTCTCAGTAAACTTAGATAGCTGTCTGCTATTTACTATACAATTTCCATTCCACGTGCTACACCAAAGTTAGACGAACTCTTTGACTCAATCTTTTTAAATTCTTTTTTTCTGCAAATCCACGCTTTAAGCTTTTTTTCATTTTTATATATAAGTACACAAAGGGGTAGTTAGTCATATTCATAGACATCTTTGTGGTGCAGTTGACAAAAAACAAACAAAGAAGTTGAGATTTTTCTCTTTACAACTTTTAGATATTTGAGGTAATTTTCTTTTTCCAGTCTTTCTTTGTTAGTTTGATATTATTTCAGGACATTTTTTTTTTTTTTTTTGGTTTTGGCTTTGTGTTCGAGTTTAAGGTTCTTAGCACTGAACACATTGTGTTTCTTGAAATTATCGGTTCATAATTTAATACTTGTTGAGATTCTAGAGTTTCTTTACACAGATATACTTATGTTTCGTGTCGAAAATACTGGGTTTTTTGCCTTTTGTTTGGATGAACATTAGTTCAATTTTGTATAGCATGCTAAGTTTTGACCAAAAGTTTGATAATTTAGCCCAGGAAATTAAAATAGTAGAGGTTTTTGCTTCTCAGTAGAGTTAGGAAGAGAAAGTTTTTAATAGTTTTCCAAATATATGTGTAAAGATTACTAAAGGTTCAAGAGATATTAGATTTGAACTCATAATTTTAATTGTACAATAAGTTCAGTGCTAAAAACTCAAAGGTCGAACCTGTTACAATCCCGGATCTGTCTTAGATGATAGGCTTTAGTTCAATTTTGTATACAAGGCTACTTTTTTTTTTTTGACAAAAAAGTTTGATAATTTAGCTCAAGAACTTGAAATAATGGAAGTTTCTGTTTCTAAGTAGAGTTAGTAAGAGAAAATATGTAGATGATGACTAGTATATTTGCTAGTAGTAATAGTTTTCTATTTTTAGTTCTTTCTTTTAGATAACTTTGGCTTAATGAATTTCATTTGTCATACAAATTTGCAGGTTAAAAGGCTTTTTAGTATCTTGCTAAAAACTTGGGAGATGACTGTGCGATCGAATAGTTTTAAAGGAACACATGTGGAAACTATAATCCAATCGAATGATGTCGATAAGATGACAAGGAAGAATTCGATAATCTTAAGTAACTGTGAACCAAAAAAACTGAAGTTAGCGACAACTCTATCATTCAAAAATTTGGTTCAAGACTTAAATTTATCAGAATGGAATGAACCAAAGAAAAGAGAAACAGCTTCATTACCTGAGCCTGCGATTCTGTTTTCTCCACGACCTGTTAGCGAGCTCAATGCTGCTGCTGTTAAGCTTCAAAAAGTGTATAAGAGTTATAGGACAAGAAGAAATCTTGCAGATTGTGCTGTTGTAGTTGAAGAACTATGGTATGTGGTCTGAACTATTTTTAATAAATTGAATCTTGATTTAAATATAATGTCACTGTTATATTGTTCGGTTTATTGAAGTGGTTGTGTTGTATATATATGTGTGTAGGTGGAAGGCTTTGGATTTTGCAGCTCTCAAAAGGAGTTCTGTTTCTTTCTTCAATGTGGAGAAACCGGAAACTGCTGTATCCCGGTGGGCTAGAGCGCGTACAAGAGCGGCCAAAGTTGGTAAAGGATTGTCAAAAGATGAAAAGGCTCAAAAACTTGCTCTGCAGCATTGGCTAGAAGCTGTAAGTTCTTGATTATTTTTTTCGAAATCTTGAATTATAATTAGTCATTTTATTCTTGAAGAGTTCCAATGATCATGAAACTGATTGTTTATTTATTCTAATGATGTGTAGATTGATCCACGACACCGGTATGGGCACAACTTACACTTCTACTATGATATATGGTTTGAAAGTGAAAGCTCTCAACCTTTCTTCTACTGGTGAGTGTTCATTCGAAGATTTTGAACCTGTATTATATGAATAAATACCTTTAGTAAATGTACCTGTAAGTGGAAATATGTTGTAGCTGACATTTTACATTATCAATTTTTGCCTTGAAGGTTGGATGTTGGAGACGGAAAAGAAATAAATCTCGAGAAGTGTCCAAGGACCAATCTGCAACATCAATGCATCAAATATCTTGGACCGGTAAGTCCAGATTTTGCAAATGTTACCACAAAAATGTTTTATGTTAACTGAACAAATGGATCCATTTAGTTCTTATTAACTAAATTGATTCTCTTTTTACTATTTCAGAACGAACGCGAATCATATGAAGTAGTTATTCAGGACGGTAAACTCGTCTATAAACAAAGCGGTGTCTTTGTTGAGACAGTAGAAGGTTCAAAGTGGATTTTTGTTCTTAGCACAACAAGAACACTGTATGTTGGAAAAAAGAAAAAAGGTGTGTTTCAACATTCGAGTTTTCTATCGGGTGGTGCCACCACTGCTGCTGGAAGACTCGTTGCTCATGGTGGTATTTTGAAGGTAATTATCGGTCTACTATATAAATACACAATGGATCTCTGCATATCTATGGATTTTCGAGATTTGTTTACTTATCTTCTCCTTTGTTTTCTGCAGGCTATTTGGCCATACAGTGGCCACTATCACCCTACAGAAGAGAATTTCAGGGAATTCATCAGTTTCCTCGAGGAGCACAACGTAGATCTTACAAATGTTAAGGTAATTGTTCAAATTTGTGTCTTGTAGCCTGTTTGGCCAAACTTCTGGGAAGCAAAAACTGCTTATTTTAGATAGTTGATGTGTTTGACCAAGCTTTTAGGGAAAAAAAGTGTTTTGAGTAGTAGCAGAAGTTGTTTTTCAAAACATGAAAATAGCATCTTTTTCCTGGAAGCAGTTTTGGAACTTTGGCCAAGCACGAATTTGCTGTTCTAATATTGGCAAAAGTGTTTTTCCAATTGATTAGCTAAATACAAGCTGCACCTCTCCAAAAACACTTTTTTTCGAAGATTACTTCTGACAAAAAACACTTTTCAAAATAAACAGATTTTGGAAGGCCAATTGGCAAACATGCTATTGAACATGCATCCTCATGGCTTAAAATGTTATAGTGAAATGTCCAAGAGAAATACATTGCTAACAAAATTCTTTTTTTCCTTTTCTTTTCAGAGATGTTCTGTTGACGACGATGAGCATTCGTATAGAGTTAACAATGAGGGCTCGAATCTTTCTGTTGCTAAAAAATCACCAAAGAGAAGCACTTCTGATGCAAATGATCAAACAGAGGAGAAAGGAGTCACAACTACCGATGCTGATCGCGAAGACAAGAAACAAGAAGATACTGTCAATAACAAGACACAATCATCCTTTAGCTTTGCTAAACGTTTGTCTCGTAAATGGTCAACAGGACACGGACCTCGCATTGGCTGTGTTAGGGAGTACCCAGCAGAACTACAATTCCGAGCACTCGAACAAGTTAAATTGTCACCACGGGTGGCTAATGGAGGTTCCAACATGTATGGCCCGATCCCCTCACCAAGGCCCAGCCCGAAGATTCATCTTTCTCCTAGGATTGCATATATGGGAATACCTAGTCCAAGGACACCTATTTCAGCAGCTAACTAAAGCAACATTTCACATTTGCACCAGCTGACTTTGGACTACAGACAGAAGAAGTAGATGCAACAAACTAACTAGAAATCTTTATTTATTCTTTCCTTCGTATTTGATTAATTTTTACAAGATGCATGGCTTCATTGAGCCTAATCATCGATCTTTTTCAAAGTTTAGCCTCATTTGTAAATTGAAGGATGGCTTTGATTAACATTTATCAAATTTTTTTTCATATTTTTTGCTCAAATGAATTGAAGTTGAGTTGATAGCTTTCTATTAGTAGCAAAGTTTCAATGTCCAATCTTGTAATTCTCTGCCTCAAGCATAAATAAGAAACAAAACAAATTACTCCATTTAGTTTCAACTAAAGGCGGAAGGAGGATATATCAGACCTGGAGGTCCGTTAACAGGATAAGGGTATAATTAAACCTGTTTGTTAACAGCAAGGGTAAATATGCACCAAAAAACCAACAGAGGGAATTTTATCCTATTTCCATTAGTCCAGGGGCAGTTTTAGCCCTTTCATGTTTTCTTTCCGGTCACTTTGTTGAGTTTCATTGACTCTAAAAATGTAAGGAACCAAAAGTTGGACTGTTGAATTATCTTTCTTCCTGGTCGAGCTAAACACCATGGAATGTACCAGAAATGAAAGTGTCCTTTTCTTGTTTTTTTCCTTTTTTCCCTTCATTTTATGAGTTGCATAGTTTGTGCCAATCAGCCAACCTAAAAATCAATTATATATGTTCAATTTCAAGTTAGTTGGGGTCGATTATATGAATTCTTTTTCTATTTTAATTCAGCGTTGTTCAGGTGCATATCATTTTAATACTCAATTCTACCTCTTAAATTCTCGACAACTATCATTCAAAACTTATAACATTTCTCTTTCCCTAACTTTTCAACACCAGACAAGTGTTATCACTAAGCAGAGTCCTGTGTTTTTATTAAGCAATTAATATTCTGGCTTTAAATTCTTGAGTCCTTACCAGTTACCATGATTCCTATCTACCCTGGACAACACTTTCTATGTTTCGTCTTCCTAGGACAAATCCAGTCAAAAAGTGGACCTATCTAGTCAAGTTCTTTTTTTTTTTTTTTTTGTGTGTACGCGTATTCAGTTCAGCGTTGTCTAGGTCATTTCAATACTCAATTCAACCTCTTAAATTCTCGTCAAGTAATTTCGCTACCCTAAAGACAGTTAGAGTTATGCCGCCGTTTACCAGAACTTTCATTCAAAACTTACCACACTTTCTCGTTCTGACTTTTTAACACCGGACAAGTTTTACGCTTAGCAAATTCCCGTGTTTTTCATTAAACAATGGCTTATGTGCCGCGAACTTCTTCTCATACATTTAACATTCTCAGTCAATTCCTCCTTTTCCTAGATTGCTTTGATTTGCTTTTCTTTGAGCCGAGGGTCTATTGGACATAACCTCTCTACCTCCCACGGTAGAGGTAACGTCTGCGTATACTCTATCCTTCCCACACCTCACTTTGTGAGATTACTCTGAGTATGTTATTGTTGTTGTTATTCAGTTCCGCCTTAAAAATTCTTCAGTCCTTACCAATTAGCATGATTCGTACCTACCTGGACAACACTTTCTATTTCTTGTCTTCCTAGGACAAATCCAGTCAAAAAGTGGACCAATCTAGTCAAGAATTTTTTGGTGTGCTCGCATTCTATTTTGACTTAAATAACTTTGAATGAGATTAATGTCAGGCATCAAATTCTCCTCAAACTGCTCTGCACGATATATATAGAGGTATTTAATATGTACGTATATCTGAGTTTCCTATTCTTGAACAAGAACAATAATTAATGGCTCTTAATTTTCATTACCTTGTTGGATTATTTAAGGAACTAAATCAGCAAATTGTGAGCAAATATGTCAAATCTCACTCAACCACACTCATCAAAGTCATCAAGTCAATGGCACCCAGAAGCCACTAGTAAATTTGTAAATACTCCTTCCATAGCAAATTAGGTGTCATGCTATGTAATCCTGAACTTTCATCTTGCTGTGAGGGTTTGAATCCCCACGTTATAATCCTCTTCCTCATCTCTCCTTTCCCTACCCCTCTATGTATTAAAGATTTTTTTTTTTATTTTAAAAAAGTTGTCATGCTTTGCGTCTCGAAGGTCAAACTATGTGAATTTTGACTGATATTTCAAAATATGTTTTTTCATCAAATTGAAATGAGAAAAATTGCAACTTCTAGTATTTTTGATATAGTTTGTACAGATTTTTGCAAAATGTTAAATTGATTTAATTCAATTTAGTTTCGAAGATTAATTAAATTGACTCTTAAAAAACGAAATATAACAACTTATTTGGAAGGAGGGAGTAATAGTTTAGCTATGAGTTCGAAAAAGAATGGTTTGGCTAAGAGTATTTGCAATTACTAAACTTGAATATTTGAGCTTAAATTGAAATATCGAAATACTCTTTACGTTTAACTTCCACACACTTTATTCATCCCAAATGAACTGCTATCAAATCCAAAACACAATTTTCACAAATAGTTTATTCAACTTCAACTACAATTTTTTTTTCCCAGTATCAATTCATCTATTGTATGAACACTTACTAAATTCTGGACATGTCTCACCTCCAGCGATATATTAATTGTGTACACTTCTCTTTAATCCAACGAAAGCTCTTTTTTACCTTTCCTTCAACTGTGTAAACTTTATAACTAGCAACTCTCTTTTTCCTTTGCAACTCTGGGTCAATATTGAAGCTCCAGTTCTTCGAAGTTGACACATTTGTTGACTTTGATTTCTTGAATTTGACTTCTTTGAACATCTCCATATTCTGGTTATTGTTAGACACATATGAAATAGTACTGTTGCATCTGAGTTTGTGAATTCCACTTTGGTTGACATGAGTTCCACTAGCAACATAAGTGAAATTTTCTAGTTGGAGTCTTGACTCGTTATATGAATTGGATCTCAAGTCTTCCATATTGCAGAAGCATAAATTTTTTGAATTTCTTCGACCTATTGTTTAAATGTGGACTTAGTTTTGAGTTCTCTAGGAGTTATTATCCAGTCAATTACCATTGGTTTTATCTATTTTTGGTCACGTCAACTGTAATGATGGTATTTCCAAGGTGGAGGAAGAAGTTAAATGAGAAAATTATTTCGTGCCTCTATAACTGAAACGTCGTGAGACGAGACTTTTTTTTATTTCATAAAAAGGAGCAAGACCCTGATAACCTTGATAAACACTTCTGTTAATTTGAACTTTGATAGAACACATTTTATTGTTTTTCCTTACAGTCGAAACTTTGCAGTGTAATATCTAATCTCATAAAAACATTAACAAACAAAACATGATAAATTTGAATACTCATGTTCTCCTGTCGTTTTATAAGTCTTCATAAGCAGCTACATTAATCAATTTATGATGCAAAAGAGTAGTAGCAATAATACGTACGCCCGTGTAATAAACATGTACGACAAGAAGTGTGTGTAAACCATATATCGACCATTGTGCATGTGACATAAGAAAGGGAAATTTCGAAGACTAACAGCAAGGTTTACCGTTGCGAGACTTTCTATCTTGAGCTATTACATTTACCTCAACCAAGAATGATATACATACAGATAAAAAATTAAATTAAGGAAAGGATAAGCTGGTTAAGCAGATCTAGAATGGCAAGAAAGTGTTCATACTTGATATGGAAGCTTTGTCATTAGGCTGTTGGTTTTTTCTTGAGGTCTAGAGGCTGAAATAACCTTCATAGAAGGTGGTTAAGGTCCTGGATGCTTTTAGGTTGTACTTCATTTCGTTGGTATGGTAATACTACACAGTTTATTGCCAAAACAGAATGATATACATTTCTGTAATATTAATAGAAAGATACAACACAACTATACAAAGCAAAAATTCTGTTCAATTCCCCCGTGTTACATTCAAAGCAGAATTTTCTCCTTTTCAGCATGATAAGTAAACCATCAGGAATTCCTTGTCAATAGGAATTGAAGCAGTTGTTACTGATGTCCGTCTAGGAGACTAGCTTAGCACTTAAGACGGTTCAAATTAAAGATGGAACACTCTTTCGTCCAACAAAATAGTCTGCGATGAAGCTTAACTTGCACTACCATTTCTGTTCATCACATCGTGGTAATACAAAAGCACGCACATTGGTTGACCAACAATGCAGAAAATGCACCAGAATGTCATGTTGCCCACCTGAAACAGTTCCCATATTATAAATGTCGTATCTTTGATCGATTTTTTACACAAATATACCAGTAAAAAGAGAATAAATCATATTAAGGTCATGACATCAAGGCGGAAAGACATACATTTGAGTTTTTGAACTTGTTTTGCAAGAAGTTCGTGAATATGACCAAGGGAACCTGCTCAGAGAAAAACATCACAACATGTCAATACTTGTACCGTCAATGAAGACACAAGTCCCTCGCTCGAGTGTTACTATTTTATGACTAGAGCTCCTTTCTAATTTTATCTATCTATATATATATATATATATATTATACACACACACATGTTAAAACCGTTACCTGAAACATGATTCCTAGGAACGCCCAAAACTTGAATAGCCGACAAGGAACAGCAATACACAGCTGTAGATAACAAAACAAGTCATCTAAAGCCAGTCATTTTATTGAGGCATAATTGTAGTTGTTTGTTTTTATAGGCTGTATATAACCACACTTGGTGTAAAATATAAGATGGATGGGAACAGAAACCATATACCTCGTGGAAAACAGCAGATATAAAGAAAGAAATCACCATTGCAACTCCCTGCACCAAGAATCAAGTGGCAATTAAGCTATCATTAAAATAAGGTCTAGTATACAAATTGTAAGGTCAAAACTTCTTAAAAGTATAAAATGGAAAAAGCATCCGAAGCAGCAAACCGGTGCTTTTATACTTAAAATCAAACTATCTGACAGATGAAAATAATGACATGAAAGATATGAAGCAAAATGTCGACCCAAAAAAGAACTTCATCAGGTCGAATCTCAAATGTAATCTTCCGGGTTTTAAATTAGAAATTGGGTAATTAGAGAAACCATCTAGGATGAGAGGTTAAAGCACTATTAGTATTCATGTTTTGTGACAAAGAGCAGTGTAAATACACAATCAAGTAAGTGCATACAGATTGCTGCACAGCCAGATAATGAATATTAACGTGTCAACTTCCATATTGACTATATTTTAAGATACTAATTGCGCACAAAAGATGAGAAATTAAGCAGACAGAAGATAATTCCAAATCAAATTAGAATCTAGAATGAAGAGAACTCCGAAAGTACCTTAGGTATGCCATTCCTTAAGCATGGGAAATAAATGTGACGAACCATCCACTTATGTACAGGCTGCAATTGTCACCGACGCTTGTGTTACTAATGTCCAAAAAAATGTTTCACAAAGACCAAACCAAACCGAAACAAGTGCATACAAAGACAATTTATCCCTCTATACCAGTTTCCCCTGGATAAGAATTGCATCTACCAACAGTGGAGCATCTAGACATAGTAATATTATGTGTCCAGAAAATACCAGGTTAAGGTTATTCACTTATCTGGAGATTTGAACAATCTCTATTGTCCCATTTCAATCTTGTGCTTAAGTGTTTGGTTTACCTTTCAGCTTTGAAATATAATCTTAAAGTTCACTTTTGAAACTGTTTACATTTGTTTTGAAAATCATAGAGAATATCTAGGACTTGAATCAGCTGTTTAATTTATAAAATCCAGACCTTTTTACTAAATACTCTTCAATTTATAGTGAACAGTAATGCTATCTAACAATTTCCACACTTATCAATGTGACTGTTATCCCTCCTCTACTATCTTTTTTCATGTATCCTACATTTATTTATTACATATCACACCAATTTTCAACAACTTTTTCTAGCTACATGCAGAAATTAGACAAGGATACAAATTTATGTCATCTTCATAGTTAAACGGCAGATCATTCTGCTAAAGCTTATATTAAGTAACTCACTACGGCCATGAAAGTAATTCCTATTGGCCTGAGGCTTATAAGGAATCACATTTTATCAGGAAAGGTAAAAGTGAGAAAAAGGACCAGAGAGCTGGAAAAGCAAACATTTTCCAATCATCACATTTACTGAAAGAACCACTCTCAAGCAAGAAAAGACCATTTTCGTCCTGCCTCAGCAGACATGGTACGCACACAAGCAAGTATTCTTAATGTGCTCACGGGCCACATATGTGCATAGCCATATATGGAAACACTCTTTTACCAACATACTCGGTGGCCAAATAAGTGCATAACCCAACACAACACCCCACCCCCACCCTGCCTCGGGTTCTCGTCTTGCAAGATTATTCCGGACTACCACTTTCATCCTTCATTGGTGTCCAACCGTTCAAGTCTTCTCAAGAGCAGACAACTGGAAACAGGGAAGACGTCTCTTATAATAGGTTCACATATGCCCAAAATCAAGCTAGACACTATGACATCCACTTGTCCTACGCAAAATTTACCCAATGCCAACCTGAGCAATCCGAACATGACGAAAATAGAAGCTGTAACGCCATTTATCACAAGACTGAAACATCAATAGCCTTCTGAAAGTTCCAGTTCTAGGTAACGAAGACAAACGCATACTTTTTGCACGCATAAAAAAATTAGGCTATGACATAAAAAACAGGTAAAATTACTCACCATATTCCAGAGTCTCCAATACTGATATCAGCAGCCACAATGGTGCAACCCCAAAAAAGAAATAAATGAGAAACCAGCTCTGAAATTGTTGGGATGCAGAAGCAAAAAAGAAACAAGGCAGTGTGATATTCTAATCTACCTCATCAATAGTTTTTGCATTCCACCAATCTTTGTAGAACTCCCGATCCCCAAATCGCAGAAGTTCCGCAAGTATATTTAGCCTACAAAGAGATGTACAATGTAAATAGAGCTCATTCTGTTGCAGTAAGTTCTGCAAGCCTATTTCGCTTAGAAAGAGATGTATTATGTAAATAAAACTCATTATGTAGCAATGCTCGAACACATAATCCATAAATGAAATGATCCATAATTTAGTAGTTATTCAGATATAACAGAATAACTCCTGGTGTTTCCTCCTGAAATGCGAAGCTTCTCATAATCTAACACGAGATTCATTACTAGGAGTACAGAAAACAGATAAACTCTTGTCCCAATGAAGTCTTTATGGACTTCATAGATTCGATCTTGATCCAAAATGGGCTCTATAGATTCACCATGGTGATATCATGAACTGGACTGGATGGATGGATTACTTTTATTTTACTACAACAACAACAACATACCCAGTTGAATCCCACAATGTGGGGTCTGAGGAGGGTAAAGTGTACGCAGACCTTGCCCCCAACTTGGAAGGTAGGGAGGTTGTTTCAAAACCTTGATAGAAGATGAAATAATAACCTTGAATCTCATAAAAGCAGTTACATCACTAACATAAAAACACAAAAGTTAGTGCAAACATTTTGGCCTTTGACGAAGAAAACATAATTCCAAAACCCGATTGGGTATGAGTTCTAATGCGAATCAACAATCTTAATAATTAGCATTATTCACAACTTAAATGCACACTCATCTTTTGCAGGAAATTTTTTCTCCAGTCTTATAGTATACCTATTCAAACTTCAGCTTTGGCATTTAACAGGCAGCTACCGATGTGTTGGTCTTTGGTTAGATCTCAAGGAGGAAGATAACGTTACTGAATAAAAATCATCCAGGCCCATTAAGCACCTCCCATCCCATTTTGCACCTTCTGGTCTCCAGTTTTTCTCCCCTTCTACAGCTCTACTCGGTACTCGTAGCAGTTACATAATCCAGTTCAAGTATAATGTGATTTGCTCTTAAAATGGTTAATAAGTGACACAGAATATTTTAGATAAATATATTTTAAATGAAAAACTGGAAAGCATGATGACGAATACAGAGCAAAAATATTCCTAACACTTGTTTTACTATAAAATATAAATACCTCGCAAATAAGATTGGAACATCCAAAATATGGCAAGAAAGCCACTACAAATAAATTTCATAAGCATACTAAACTTGTATCAAATTTAGAGGACATACCAAAGATGGAAAAGGCAGTAGAACATGCAGAGCCAGACATATAAAGTTGGAACCGAAAGCCTCAATACCCTCTCGATCGCATATAAAAGGTCCCCTTTCAACGGGTGTTGTGAGCTTTGCACAATTGGGTTAATATACTGCATTAAGATGCAAAGGTTAATATAATTTACTTTGCCAGGGAGTGAAGGCACATTGAACTATCAAGCTAAAAAGAAGTTACCTGTTCAATCATAAATCCCATGAGTCCTGTAAAAATTACCAGCTTGATGAGTTGGCGCGCCAGCCAACCCTTCCGAATGCATTCGGAGCGAGGATAGCTAAGCTTCAGAAACAGAATAAACATAACCAAAAACTAATGAGTTGATGAAACAAACAGTTGAGAGAGTTGGTAAAAAAGTTAATAAATTTTTCGTTCTAAATTACTGATGATAATTGATTTGCAATTACTATGAAAGGAATGGGACTACAATCCACTGGGAAAATACTGGAGGGGCCTCAATTGTAGTATTCACGAACTGTAGCCCCATTGCATCTTTGCAGACTACATTCAATTATTACACAGTATGAAATACAAGTACTTGCAAACATAAGCAGATCTGTTATCTGTATATAAAAAAAAAGTATACTGATCTGCTTACGTTCGCTTGTAGTGTATTTCATACACCTCCATAAGAAAATCTGCACGTGACTGGAAAATGTCCAAAGACCATAGCAATATTTGATGCTCCAATTTAATCTTTCTAGTAAAATTTGAAGTTTTAACATCCAATTGCTTCACCATTTAACGTGCATGAGAATACTTAAGGGCAGGACATGCTTCAGAGTACAAACTTGAAGAGGAAAAATGGTCTAAAGCATAGTCTCCCTAATTATTAGCAGAGAGACAATTCTGGAAACAGTTCTACATGCCACTAAAATCACATGGAAGGTAGTAGTATCAAAATACCTACAATCTCTTTAAAATTCGTGCAGACTCGGCAGAAAACAGAACATAATTGAATTTTTCAAACATCGAACTAAATTGCTTGACAGAGTTATCTATATGAAATCTTGGTGAATCTAGAGAAACAAACATGCTGATCTGTAATGCACTTGTAGTGAGTACTCTTCCAGGGGATGAAATCACTGACAACAACTTCGGAAGGGTCAACTGATCCTACCTGATAACATAATGTAGGAGCAACCATGAAGTAAGCCAAACTCTTGAAACTAACATTGTAAGAGTAGTTGATTTCTGACTTTTCACCCTGAAAACAATTAAAATTTTATATTTGAGACATCATCTCAGATGAGCAAAATACCGGCAAGAGTACCAGAGTTCAAATAGAAAAGTTGGTTTGTCTAGAAAATTTTCCGGAGAGGCCTTAATCAAGATCAGATTTTCTGGATCCACAACAAAGAAATAAACTAGTCATACCTTATCCACAGACTTCGCAAGCTGTCTCATATCATAACTTGTATGTGCATAAGAAACCAGTTTCATCCACACAATGCAAACAAACAGCATCAGTGTGTTACCCGATAGGAAAGCAGAATCACACCTGTGAAAGTTAAAAATCCTTTGACTCAGTAATTTTTTAATGTATATTAGCAAGAAAATAGAGTTTGGAAACATATTTAAGATTCTCTCCTCATTATTTAAATTTCAACTGAGTTTACTAGCGGCTCTCATACCCAGTGTAATCAAAGGCAAGAGATTAGAAAAGCACCAAGCTCCTATCAGACGTTAGGCAATCGCTAGCTATAGTGTAGAAAAGAGCAATGAAGAAAAAATAAAATTATGTACATGTAACGGACAATTCATATTTCTACGCACAATCATGTCAATTAAATGGACGAAAGAGTTAAAAAGCTGCAATTCGTCGAAATATATGAAGTAAAACCATGTCAATTTAAGTTCAACAATGAAATCTCTGAATTGGCAATGATTCACTTGTGCCCTTGTCCATATGGACATCGTGGCATGCAACATATTTCTAGTTCAGATCAATGATTAATTTTCTTTTACTACCTTCCTAATTTTCTAGTCTAATTCATCTATAAAGTTTCGTTCACAATCCACATACGCAACAGGTTAATATTTAAAATGGATCTCTTAACCGAAAATCCAACTTAGAAATCAAATTAGTTCACAAGCAACAACTTATAAAACTCAGATAATAGTGGCATCTAACATTCACCATTTCTACCATAACAATGCCTAAATGTTACAACACATACACACATACCGCCAGTGAAGTCTGGCTTAGCACCTTCTTAGGATGATGTATTTATCAAAGTTTCGTGACGACAGCATTAGAAGTTGAGAACAAACCTGAGGATGACCAAAACCGGATACAGAATGGCAGCTGTTGTTATAATTATGTGAAGAGTGACAACTGCCTGCAAGATCAGTTAGAAAAGTTACTTGCTAAACTTAAAGTCAAACAACAATAAAAGGTAACATCAGTTCAAAGAGTGCGAACACCAGACAAGTCACAAGAGCCAGAATTATTCCGGTGTAAACCTTCTTGACGACTGTGACTATTCAGTCCATGTCTGAGCAGTCACTTTTCATGATATGAAGGATTAACATAAGAGGAAGGGAAGAAAATAAGAGGTTACTCTGACTTACATGTTCAGTCATATACTTCTTCTGTGCCAGCTTCTCAACAAGAAAAGCAGCGAGAGGGAAAATTGGGAGACTAAGACTGCAAGCACGTCAAAAAAATTTAATATTTTATTTCGGCACAGTCAGCATAAAATCCAGATAGGAAAAGACCTTAAGAACACTACCAGCACAACAGAAGTGGCCAATCTCTTACGGACGTTGAACTACTCCAGAAGCCTGACCCAATTAACCAGCCATACTGCAACAGTAGTCAAGAGACTGTCATGTACAACATGAATACTGAGAATCCTCTGAATATAGTCATATCTTATAGCGCTATTGCTGCTAAAACGTCACAGGGATTAGCGACAGCAATTAGGCAAGTTGGGCAGGTTCAAACGGGATGAAGCTTCCACCTTTTAGGCCCGTTACGCCCCACTTGCTTTTTTCCCATGATAATATGTCTTCTCACGTTGTCCCTCTCCACCTTCCCCCGCCAACTTTTCTGACATTTTTCTATTTTTAAAAATCCCTAAAATTCATGATTCTGATTGCAAGTGACAAGTTCTCATTCCATCAGATTCTTCCAAAACCCATTCTCCCCACTTCCCTTTCCAGATTTTCATAGTAACTAGTTGGATTTTGACACCACAATCGTCCAGCAACAGCATAGCACTTTGGGAAGAAGGTGAAGCTGATATTTTATCAAATTTCATTTTTCCCAGTAGATCTAAGGGTGGAAATTCTCCAAGACTTCCACGAACATAGCATCCTGAAATCGTGATATGGGTTCCTCACTAAATGTTTAATCAAATATGTATTCATCAACATGCAATGAAAACACGTAGGGCCTCAGAGAACATACGCTATGATTTCTTTCAATTGTTTTTTAATAAAAACATTAAAATTCTAAGCTATTTCACTTTGTTCGTCCAGTCACATTGCCACCCCTAAGAGGGATAGTTTGATGCACTAAATATGAACCATACATTGGGAAGGTTTCCACTGCCTAGCCAAATGGAACAGAGGACTGACATTAGAGAAAGAAATGTACCTTCATCAAATTTTCGATAATCAGCCTGCCGTTTACAGCAATAAGCACCACTATACAGAGATTGAGTAGGCCAGCATGACTCTACAACAAGATGCACAAACTAAATTAGAAAAAAGAGATCTAAAACCACTTATTTATAGAAAACTCAGACTAACTATGCTAAATATCACTCGCAAGACACCTGAAATGCAACTCCAAATAACACAAATTTAAGATTCTACACCAGAAGTTAACTTCCACTGTCTTGGTTAGTTTATGAAATATTAGTAAACACTTATAATGTAATAAGACAGTATATGCCAACTCTATTCACGCCAAGTCACCTACTGTTTTTCCACCCATAAATTAAGCACAGTACATAGGCATACAACATTATAAATTCAACTGCCAGCAAAAGCTCCTGTTTGTAATCAAACCAAATGTCGCATCAACTAATCATCTATTCCACATATCTTGTCCTCAAAATCATAGCTACTGGGCTTCAATTTAAATGACATCTTCCTCCATCATGCAGGGTCGTTACCCACCCTTTTAACAAAATTTCTTTGCTCTCTGATAACGGTAACAATAGCTGTTATTAAGATGCTCATTGGCAGCGACTGGCGTACCTTTTGGGTAATCCTAGAGTAATCGTTTTGACACCCAAAAGAACTTGGACAAAGAAACGAGAACAAAATATAGGTTTCTGAGATTTTGATTTAAAGGCCTTGCTTCATGAGATCAAATTGAGTACACTCAAGGTAGTTTGCAGCTCCCAGCAATAGCAAGCCTGCTGACACCACTATAAATTTCCAACTAATATGGAGGTAGTTATTGCTTGAAGTACATATGTAAAAAAAAAAAAAAAAAAAAAATTAAAAAAAAACAAAATATTTCCATTGGTGCACACTTTATCCTTTCTAGTAGAAAATTTCATCCTTGCAAAAGTTTTCTCTGAACAAGTTGGCTTCTGTCGCACACCCAACTGCGACTCATAATACCATATTACTCCTTTTTCACCTGATTACTCAGCATTATGGTACTCCGATACTTACTAGAACCTAACACATATTTTATTTAAAATGTGGGAAGATATTCTTAAGAATTTTGGAGCTAGAGGTTAGAAGACAACAGGAGTCTGCTGAACGGAACCACTATCTTTTTCTGAATCCCAAATCAACAACCAATCACATAGCTAAAAGATTTCAATCCTTGCTTAGCGAGTGGTGTAATGAACAAAACGATCAGAAAGTACCTCATATTCAGAACTTACATCCCATTCTAACTTTGACTTTTCCCTATTTACTCCTTCCATTTCACTTTGTTTGACAGTAGTTCCTTGTTAGTTCATTCCAAAAAGAGAACCACATACCTATATTTCCTTGATGAGAAGCTTTTACAACCACATAAATGCAATGACATGTTTTAGACCATAAGTTTCAAAAATCTTTCTTATATAGTAAACTGTGTCAAATAAATTATGACAAAGAAAGTGAAACAAAGGGAGTACTACCTTTTAATGGCCTTCCTTTAGTTGAATTCAACCAAAAAAAAAAGAGTTAATGGTCAAAACACACCTGAATATCACTTTTTTGCAAGTTTCACACCCCAATTATGAGTTGTTCCCTTTTCCTATCTTACCTATCACCATCTATATATTAAAACAAACCTCGAAGCTGATGAGGCTAACTACCGGTTGTTCCCTTTTCCTACATGAACTATCACCATCTACTCAACCTAGGTGTTTTTTAATACATAGATGATGATAGTTCAAGCAGGAAAAGGGAGGAAAAGGGAACAACTGATACTTAGGGTGTGAAACTCGCGAAAAAGTGCTAGTTTCAAGTGTGTTAGTTCAGGTAGGAAAAGGGAACAATGGATAGTTCGCTTAATCTGCTTCGAGGTGTGTTTTAATACAAAGATGGTGATAGTTCAGGTCGAAAAAAGGAATAGTTGATAATTAAGGTGTAAATCTCGCGAAAAAGAGATAGTGCATACTTTTGACCATTATCTCTAAAAATAACCTCATATTCAAAACATACATGCCATTATAACTTTGATTTTATCCTATTGTACTCCTTTCGTCCCACATTACTTATCCACTTTTCTTTTACAAGCCTTTTAAGAAATAATAAATAAAAGAGTACTTTTACAACATTACCCTTATCTCTATCCAATAAATTATTCTCTAATCAATATTGATTACTTTAGAAAACAATTAATGTTAAGGGCAAAGTAGAAAAAACTTAATTAATTCTATCTAGATTTTATAAATGGATAAAGTATTCTAGGACGGATATTTATAGTAAGGGAAAAGGGTAAAAAATGCCCCTCTACTTTGGGAAAAAAGCTAAAAATATCCCCATTACAAATTTGTGGCTCCAGATGTAGACTTGGGAATAAGTTGGTAGCATATGCATTTTTTATTTAGTTGAGTTGGATTTAAATAGAGCGGGTTTAAAAATAAAATTGGGTTATGTTGAAGACTTTCGTTAAGACAGGGGTATATTTGAAACCTTTAATGTTTTATCCAAATTTGTAATGGAATATATTTTAGTTCTTTTCCGAAAGTACAGCGGCATTTTTGACCCTTTATGTTATAGTAATATGGACAACTAATACGGGACGAAGGGAGTAATTAAGAAGACGAGCATATACCTGTTTAAAAATAGCAGCAGAGCTAAGAGGACTTTCTTTATTTCTCCGATGAGCTGGCGCTGACGCTCTATAAGCATACTTCAACGGCGTCGTTTCATTTGCTTTTTCAACCTTCTCCTTTCCATCACTAGGCATCGTATCCAATCCTACGCTTCCACGTGGATCATTGACGTCACTAGTTACATCATCCGAGCTACTAGAAGCTTCCTCTACAGCTTTAGCATCACTGCCACGTCGTCTTCGGAGATTGTTGTTATCGTCGCTTGATGACGTAAGACTCTCCGGCAATCCATTGATCGCCATCAATCGATCGCTTTACCAAATCACTAGAAAGTAATGAAACTTTCCACAAATTAATTAATTCTCGTGAAAAAATTACTCTACTCCGAAATAGAATCGAATTAAACTTGAAATGAGAAAAAGAAAAGAAACAATAGCGATTTTTTCTTTTTCCTCAATTGGAGGTATAAAAGGCTGAATCTCAATGGATCGTGTCAGCAAGGCCACCCTGCAACTTACAATAAGTAACGAATTATTGTGTCAAGAGGATATGGAGATAATTAACGTGTGCTGAAAAAGGCGGTTTTCTAGATATGAATATTCTACTTCTGGTTGTACGTACGCGTTTTGTTAATATATACTGTTAAAAGGCATATACGGCGGGATGGGTATGTGGAGCCACTTCACGCGAGAGCCGTTGGAAGTTTCACATGGGCAACTCCAGAACAAAGTCACAAACCCCTCCTGGAAGGCTTTTTTTGCGCGGAGTGCCCTTCTTTTGGGTGGTCTTTAAATTTCTCCTTTCCATCTTTAAATTACGCCTCACATCACTTTAATTTTTCTTATCCAATTTTACGCTTCCACGTAAAATCATGACGGTCGAAGTTAACTCAAGCATAAATTAAAAAAAATCGCAAGATAAGGTTTGGGTCGCGAGCTGGACCGCAGATACTTTTGTTAAGGAATTACAAATTTTAGCATCACATGCCTTATGGGTAGATTTAGTATAAGTATCGGATAACTTTGATAATTCCTTCACAAATATGTCGCTACTGATGACGTAAAGACATTTCCGGCGGCTCCGAATTATCAAGCCATCAATCGATCGCTTTACGAAATCACATAAGGATAAGTAATGAAACTTTCCACAAATTAATTAATTCTCGTGAAAAAATTACTCTAAGAGATAAATAGAATAAATTAAACTTGCGAATTTTTTTTTTAAAATTTTGATTTGCGCGTGGGTTCGAACACGGAACCTATGAAGTTTTAGCCGAAGGGTAAAATTTAAAAATTTCAAATATGAGGGGCAAAATTTAAAAGCAAGGCTACTCTGCCACTTAAGAATCGCGGGTCGCTTTTGTCAATTAACTAGATGTCAATGCAGGATAAATGATTATAACGTATTATATAATCAAATATCTTGTGCTGAAAAATGGTCATTTTGCCACTCGTCAATAGTTTCATTTATGCCATCGAACTGGTTGTAAAACCATGTACGCCATTTTTCAATAAAGTCGATTTTACAATACCAGATATGACACGTGGCCTTCAATTAGAGGTCCGTCTCATTTAATTAAACCAACACAAATTAAATCCTAAATTAAACTAAAACCCGACCCACCTGTTGGTGTTTGGTTTAATTAAACGCATGGACCTCTAATCGGAGGTCAAGTGTCATATCCGGTATTCGTAAAAACCCCGTTAATGAAAAATGGCATGGATGAACCATTTCGATAGTTCGATGGCATAAATGAGTCAAACTATTGACGCTAGATAAATGAGCCATTTCCGATAGTTCGATGGCATATTTGAGCCTCTTCCTTATATATATGTAGTTGTATTTGGATAGTGATAATATATATATATATATATATATATATATATATATATATACACGAAGTATGAGTTTTGTGCTTCATATCTAAAATTTTATTATATTCATGTTTGCTACAAAAATTCATTAATACTTTTTAAAAGAGAAGACTTGTTTAAAAAAAAATTATTTTCTTCTCTTTGAAATAAAAAAATAGCAATATTTAAGCATCAATTGATACTTTCAATTTTAATTCGATTAATTTAAAGGTGTAAAATACTTATTATTTTTTATCAAATTTTGATTTGGATAATTCTAGTTCAAATTATTAAATTAATTTTACATGTTTAAAATGAAACAAAGTAGAAATTGATTTTCTATTTAAACGAAGAAATGTATTTTTTAATTTTTGGTAAATATTTTCGGTTTAGTTCATTTTACTTGTCATGTTGTCTTTTGCATGGTTTTTTAAGGAAACGTGAATTAGAATTATAATTTGACTAATTTACCTTATTCATTATTTGATCTCCATTTGATATTAATCTCTTTTCACATTTATTAGAGTAAGAATAAAAATGAAAAAGTAATTAAATTCTATCTTATTTTAAAATATAAATATTTTAAGTATATTTATTTTAGTAATCATAACAAATAAATATTTTAAGTATATTTATTTTAATAATTATAACAAATAAATGACATGGCGGAATAAAGAAATACAAAGCAATTAAATATCTAAATTAGATCTCAAAGCTAATATAAGAAAAGAAAGGAAATTGTATGTATTTGCCTACTAAACCTTTTGAAGAAAAACAATAATATGTCCATGTTTTTTGTTGTGCAATAATTTCGTTTCTTTCATTACAATGGGTTAATACGTACGTAAAGAATGAATCTACTATTATTAACTTGATGGGGATACTTTAATTACATGAGTATTGTTTGATTTTTTAATATATGGGGTTTTTTTTTTTTTTTTTTTTTTAATATGGAGTCCACTTTTTTTTTCGTAGTTTGGAGAGGGTGGGGTCCACCTTTTTTTTAATGAGTTTGGAGAGGGGTGGGTCCACTTTTTCCTTTTTTTTTTTTTTAACTATATGTAAGCATTTTTTTTAAGAGGATCGACGATTAACGGTAAACCGATGCTTCTATATAGTAGAAAAATAGAAATATAATAAAGTATTTCTATCTACTTTTTAAAAGAGTTGGTAATATAAAGTATAAAATGTCATTTTTTCTCTTAAATAAAAAAGTTGACCAAAAGGACGGATGACGATCTTGCTTATAAACCGCTCTTCTATATATAGTAGTAAAGTAATATATATATTGTTCAAAACACGATTAATATAACATTATAGTTTGTCGTCCGTATCCAAAACTTTATTATATTAGTGTTTGCTACGAATACAAAGTTGGCAAAAATTTATTAATAGACTTATTTAAAAGTTTAGAAACCATTTTCCTCTCTCCGTATAAAACAATAAAGAATATTTAAGATCGTATTTGATACTTTGAATTTTAATTCGATTAATTTAAAGGTATAAAATATTCTATTGTTAATGTATGTAGATTGGGCCTAAACAATACCTATTATTTTTTATCAAATTTTGATTTGGATAATTCTAATTCAAATTATTATATTAATTTTACATGTTTAAAATGAAACAAAATAGAAATTTGATTTTCTATTTAAATGAAGAACTACTATTTTTTAATTTTTGGTAAATATTTTTGGTTTAACTCATTTTAATTGTCATGTTTTCTTTTGCACGATTTTTTAAGGAAACGTCAATTAGAATTATAATTTCACTAATTTACCTTATTAATTATTTGATCTCCATTTAATATTATTTTTTCTTTTATGACATTAATCTCTTTTCACATCTATTAGAGTAAGGAAAAATGAAAAAGTAATTAAATTCTATCTTATTTTAATATATAAGTATTTTAAGTCTATTTCATAATAATTTTATTCTTCCGCATTAATGGATTGATCTGCATTGCAAGCAATGAATCCATCATTATTGATTTAATGATATACTTTGAAAATTACATAAATATTGTTTGATTTTTTAATATGGGCTGCACTTTTTTTTTTTTGACATTGTTTGTTTTTTTATTATGGGATTCATTTTTTTTATATCGCTTTCGATTTTGTTAATATTTAGCCCACTTTTTTTTCGTGAGTTTGGTGATGGTGGGTTCCATTTTTTTTTTTTTTTTTAATATTGGTTAGTGTTTAGTTGGGGCCCACACTTTTTTAAAAAAAAAAATATTGGTTGATGTTTAATTGGCGCCCACACCGTTTTTTTTTTTTTTTTTTTAGTGGAAAACGGACGACGAAGCATGGGTGCAAACCCATGCTTCTATATAGTTTCAATTAAATAAGAATGCATAAAATGTAGTACTCCCTCTGTCCTTAGTAGGCGTTT
Organism: Lycium ferocissimum; assembly: GCF_029784015.1. Taxonomy (NCBI): domain Eukaryota; kingdom Viridiplantae; phylum Streptophyta; class Magnoliopsida; order Solanales; family Solanaceae; genus Lycium; species Lycium ferocissimum. The sequence continues at coordinate 42,357,275 of NC_081350.1, read as the reverse complement.
AGAAAAAAAAAAATTACTTTTTTTTTGGAATTTTCAAAGTTGGAGTTGTGTTTGGTCATAGTTTTTGTAAATAATATTTAGTTGTTGATATGTATTTTTTCTAAAAAACATGAAAATATGTATTTTTTCTAAAAAACATGAAATATGATTTATACCTTCAATATCTAAAAACAATTAATAAACATAACCAGTGCGAAAAATATAATAATTATACTTGAGATCAGCTTATAAAGTGCTCAAAACTTATGGTTTATTTCCATCAAAATGCTGCTACTGGGAGGCTTACTGGTGTACACAAAAAATATAGCATCTCTAAATATGATTTTATTGCAAAATTCCCACCTACTTCTTTTCTTTCAGAGGCTTTTTAGCGCATGATGTTCAATATTGTTGGAGTGGAGAGCAACTGAGATTTTTATGGCCAAACACAATAAAGTGAAAAAAATGAAAAAAAAAAAAAGGTTCTGGAAAAAAGTGAATAATTCTCATGGCCAAACGGGTTTTTAAAGATGTATTTTTTCGCCAAATTAATATGAGAAATGTAGTTTTTAAATATATAAATTTTTATATTTAATTATGGAGTTAATCTAATTCCCTATAGCTTCAAAGTTTTTACTTTCAAAAAGCAAAAGATATCACATAAATTTGGATAAGGGGATTAAAGCGTTTGGTCCGTCCTTTGTTGTATAAGGAAAGAATAATGGCATAACAACTCCTTAAATTTGTCAATAAATTTTATTTAGACACTTAAATTATGATTTATTTCAATTGAGTACATGAACACATCATAAAGTATATGTCTATTAGATATTTTCGGTAGCAATTTTGAGAAAATCTTTCTGTGTGTTCTCAAGTGTCCATTACGTAGATAAATTAACCACTTAAAATGTGTCACCTTCTTTATATCAACATAGAATTGTTTGTATAACTAATTGGAGGTTTGGTTTGCCATATTGGCCCTGTAAGGAAATATTTAATGTCAGAATTAAGTTGCGCGTACAACTAAATAGGGTGTTAACTGATCAATAACCCAACCGTAAAATATGTCTGTTGATTTGTTAGTATCGATTTATCGGATTAACGGTTGGGGAATAGTTTAAATTTTCTAGTAAAGGCTTAACGACCCGGGGTGTGGTTTACTCATTTTCCTTATCTTTTTAGCCGTTAACCTGTTAAGAATTATAACATTAATATCGGAAAAGGGCCTAAAATACCCTTGAACTACTGAATTTGGTGCAAAAATACCCTCCATCCACCTTTGGGGCCTAAAATACCCTTGATGTTAAACTTTGGGTCCTAAAATACCCCTAACGTTAACCTTTGGGGCCTAAAATACTCTTATTTTTAATGGACCCATTTCATTTATTACGTGGCACCCTTTGATTGGTTGACAATTTAGTTAACTTAAACTAATTAATCTCCCCATCTAACCCGATCCAACAAATAAAACCCGACCCGCCCCAATTAAATCCCCATTCCACCATATTAAAAAAAACATACAAACCCAGGTCATTACAAACCATATAAAAAAAAAACCACGAACCCATTCCATTACAAATCGTGAATTATGGTGCTTCAATTATGATGGTTCATTTTTTATCTAAATTATTTATAATTTTCGGCATTTCACTCTGCATATCAACTGTATTCTTGGCCGGCTTTGTTATTTATGTGACTCTGATATATATATATTTTTGCTGATGATACCGCATCACCCAAAATTATGTGAATTTCCAGTTCCATGACTTTTATCTTCATCTTCTGTTACTGCTTATGATGAGTTGTGATATTATGAAGCCAATTACCATACCTGTGTACCATATGAAGTAAGGTTTTAGTAAACGTTATGAATACGGACATTACTGAGCTTAACATGTCAAAATTTGAGTAGAAATTATGGTTTGTTCTCTTTGAGTTCACGATTTGTAATGAAATGGGTTCGTGAATTTTTTTGATATGGTTTATAATGACCTGGGTTCGTATGTTTTTTTTGATACGGTGAAATGGGGATTTAATTGGGGCGGGTCGAGTTTTATTTGTTGGATCGGGTTAAATGGGGGGATTAATTAGTTTAAGTTAATTAAATTGTCAACCAATCAAAGGGTGCCACGTAATAAATGAAATGAGTCCGTTAAAAATAAGGGTATTTTAGGCCCCAAAGGTTAACATCGGGGGTATTTTAGGCCCCGAAGGTTAACGTCAAGGGTATTTTAGGCCCCAAAGGTGGATGGAGGGTATTTTTACGAAATTCAATAGTTCAAGGGTATTTTATGCCCTTTTCCGCATTAATATTTATACCAGTATGTTTCTAAACTTCTAGTTGTATTCTGGTTTCTAGACTGGAAATATATGGTTGTTTTAAAGAAAGTGCAAAGGGTATGTGCTCGATGTCTAAGATTTTGTCAACTTTGATCTATGTTGCTTGATGCTCTAATACGCTCCACGAACTATTGACTTGCATCAAATTTTATTAATCAAGTATTGCAACATGTGTAAAGTTGATCAAATTGAAAATTTCTAGCGATTGATGTTCAAGTGTTCTTCTTGCTGCATATGCTTGCATGCACTATTACCTTTTTCTTACTCTCTTGTGAGACAAAATTTGATTACAGTTTTTAACGTTCCATTTCAGGTTAGAAGTATGTTGATATACTTTGTTGATTAACAAATAAATCAGTGCTGACCGATCGATAACCGCTAAACCCAACCGATACCTTATTGGAGTTGGAGGTTAGTGGATTAGTATATTTAAAATCGTTAAGTCCAAATATCTAAAGGCAAACGAAATATTCATGAGTAAGTAATTCACGTAAAATTATTTTTCATTAATAATTTTCACATAATAATCATCTCATTACTAAAGAAGATACACTTATGAATTAATATATATAAATTCCCTTCATTATAAATTCATACGTAGAGCGGATTTAGAGTGTTAGGTGGGGGTTTGCGGGAACCCACCGACTTTTACGGGAATTTTGTATTTGTATTGAGAAATATAGTAATAAGTACATCTATATAAATTGTGATTTGGAAACCCATTATGTACCGATATATTCTAACACTTACTTCGATTTTCATATACGTAAATATATATATATTTTTTATAAAAAAAAATTTTTTTAAAAAATATTTTTTATATATATTTTTTAAATAAAGTGTCAATGGTTGATCGAGTAATAGAAATGAACTACTCCTATTAATTTTTTAATTTGAGATGGATACGAACCTACAAACTTCACATCCTGATCTGTCTCCGACTCAGCTAACATGCCAACCAATCACCCAAGGATTAAAAGTGACGGTCAACAATTGAACAACGTGCATTTAATGCAGCAAGTTTATGACAGATATTTATGTAGGTCCCTCGATGTACGCAAATGTACTCATTTATTATAGAAAAAAAATTAAAAAATTAAATATGTCCTTGAAGTATTTAATTGACTAAATATTTTCTTAGTTAATAATTTAGTTTACATTATTTTTAATTTAATTGGAGCTTCCAATTAACCCTGTTAGCTAATTAATAAATGAAGAAGAACTAAATATGCGAAATTGAACACATATGCTATTAGAAAGAGTTTTTTATTTTTATTTTTTATATATATATCGACATAACTTATGAAAGAACTGGGCCTTATATTTTGGAACAATATTTCAAACTTACCAAAAAATTTCCAACTATTTGGTTAAAAATATTTAAAACTGAATTAAAAAAATTTAAAAAGCACTTTTTTTTTTTTAAACAAACGCCACTGTTGACAAATTTGAATTTTTTCCTAGAGATCTTCAAAAAATCAGACACAAAAATTGGGAGTAACAAAAAAATAATTCAAAAAAAGTGTCTGAACTATTGTCTAAACGAAATAACTCTAGCAAATCACATCCATCCACGTGTCCTTTTGAGAAATGACAGTTGAACACATCATCAAAAAACTTCCCTCCTTCCTATCCATAACTTATTCTCTTTGTTTTCTACTCTTGTCCATCCAAAAAACAAGCAAAACTCACAAAATCCACTTTAAATTTAGTTTCAATTCTTGCAAAATTTCTTCAAGATTTTTCAATTTTCAAACACCCTTTAAACCAAAAGAATGAATGAAAATCTCATATTTTGAACAATCTTGAAAAAAAAAGGAGCTAGAGAAAGATTTTATATATACACTAATACTAAAAAATGGAGTGTGTTGGAGCTAGAAATTTTGCAGCAATGGCGGTTTATACGTGTCCGAGATTCAAGTCATTAGGAAGGAGGAGAATTATGCCAAGAAAAAAACAAAATTTATGGCCTATAAATATGCAAGTGAAGTGTAGCAGTAGTAGTGGAAGTGTAGTTGTTAAAGAAGATTTTGCTGATGAAGAGGATTATATAAAAGGTGGTGGTTCACAACTTGTTTTTGTACAAATGCAGCAGAAAAAAGACATGGATCAGCAGTCTAAGCTTTCTGATAAGGTGATTTTCTTGATCTCCATATGTAAATAATTTTAAGTTATATACACTGACACTAACAGTGTACATCATTTTGTTAATTGTGACATGTGATAGGAGGTTATTTAAAATTTTGACTAGGTTTATACTCCATCCATCCCATAATAAGTATCACCTTAGCCAAAAACACGCATATTAACAAATTAATAATGCAATATGAAGTTTACTAAATTACCCCTATACACTTTTTTCTCTTGATTAGAGCATGCACAAGTAGTAATACTTTGATATTGAGAATCCAAAAATACCAAGTTACTGTGTGGTTTTTCGAATCATCATTTAGATGTTATTTAACTTGTTAGTTTTTGTCTAAGGGTAGAGTTGGAAAAAACTAGCCAATTTATGTCTTGATTTTCTAAGGTGACACTTATTATGGGATAATTTTTTTGGGTAAGATGACACTTATTATGGGACCAAGGGAGTAATTACTGCCTGCCTATTATATACTATATTTTTAGGTCTAATTAGCTTATAAGTGGTCTGATTGTGTAAATATTTTTTTATATTGACAGTACATATCTTAAGCTCTATTTAAAAATGGATTCAACTAGTATACATTGACAGTATTTTAAAATATCAGTGTATTTTAACCTGGTTTAGCAGGGTACCAGTCTTATTCTCAAGGTTATCAATCATACATATTTCACACTGTTACTGTAGTTATCTTTTAGTGTACCCGATTTTGTGAAGATTCCTTCTTTTAGACTGTCAGTATATATATAGAAGTTAAAATCTTTAAGGAATGATTTAACATATATAATGACAGTGTAAAATGAATCATCTTTCATTAAAATAATTCATCTTTTCTTTTAATCCATATTTGGCATTTTAATGTACTATTACTGCTGATACAAGTCCTGGATTATAACAAAAATCAACGATGCGGTTTGGGTGGGAATAAAAAATTTGATAACAAGCTTTTGAAGGCCTCCAACAAATATATGACCATATCATGTTGCTAGATAGAATATGAAGTTTATTTTTTACCAGGATCATAGTATAACTAACTTATAAGACTTATGGTCTTATGGAGAATAGGCGGTAAAGTGTTGAACAAATGACAGGCTTCTAACTAAAGGGATAGGTGTTAGGACTTAAATTAAAGAGTTGGTAATAGTCTTGGCTTTACTATTTTTATGACTTTTGTTTATGCTCTATGTAAGTTGATGAAGATTCTATTATAACTTTTGTGGAGAATTCAAAAAGAAGTGCTGAACTTCTTAAACCTTCAGACATGTTCTAAAACTAGGACTTGTGAAGAGAGAAGTTAATGGAAGTGTTCTTGCAGATAATTAATGTTAAAAAGCTTCCATATAGCGAAGATTGCAGCTGATCACTAAACGATTTCCAAATTACCACACATTGAAGTCCATGTGAGTTAGAGTTCTATAATAATATGAAAGAAATGAAGAAGCTGGAAAGTTATCATGTTGCAGCAACTATGTAGCAATTTGCTTTTACCTCTCATGCTGTGGCAAACTATACTGCAATGTGCTTTGTTCATCATACTATCTCAGCTTGCAGTTGCGACAAATATCAGCTGGAAAAACTGTACTGGACTTGGTGGTTATTGGCTGCGGTCCTGCTGGTCTTGCTCTTGCCGCAGAGTCAGCTAAATTAGGGTTGAACGTGGGGCTCGTTGGGCCTGATCTTCCTTTCACAAATAACTATGGTGTTTGGGAGGATGAGTTCAAAGGTATTAATCCTTATTTTGTTTTTTATGAATAATCTTTTCGTCTACCTCCTTTCAAGAAACAGGGCATGTTATTTTCTGGACCTTAATAAGACTTTGCATATTGGATTATTATTGGCTTATTACTAAGGGGTTTCTTTCAAATTTATTAATATTTCATGTACCGTTTCTTGAACGCCTGTTATGGTAGAATATTCATGTGGGACTTTTGGATTTTACACATATGATACGTGTTCCTTCTATTTCTCCACATAAAGATCTTTGCATCGTAATGCCTATTATGTCGACTTGGCCTTTCATAAGTGAAGCAAAACAAAGCATCCATAATAAAGGCGTTTACTGAGAAGCGCGTTGAGATACATAGGACTTGTTTCATTCTTCCTCCAGCAATTTTTCAACTTGAGATTCCTAGAGATTGTTTATTATCAGACATAATTTGATCCTTTATCTTAATCTGATTTAAAATGATAGACCCTCACGTTTAACTATCGTTAATAGTAAATATTAAAAAGGGTTATAGAAAACAAAGTATGATTATAATCACAAGAAAATGTGTACACAAGTGAAATTTGGATATTTGTGATTTATTTTAGTAGTTCAGAGAGTGGAAAACATTATCATTGTTCCCGAGGTATCTCAAAACAAGTCACAGGGTATCAATTGTTCAAGGACAGGAAGATTTGATATTTGAGGAATCAATTTAAACTAATTATATGCATGAGCATTGGATCTGTCATTATCGGTTTTGAGGTTTATGATACTCAACTTAGTCTTCCACTGCGAAATTGATGTTTAGGATATATACTTATATTGCCTTTTTTTTCTTCCAGATCTTGGGCTTCAAGCCTGCATTGAACATGTTTGGAGGGATACAATTGTATATCTTGACGATGCTGATCCTATTCTTATTGGCCGTGCTTATGGAAGAGTTAGTCGCCATTTACTGCACGAGGAGTTACTCAAAAGGTTAAATTCACTTAACTTTTTCCATCAATTTATTAATTTACAATTGTTTCATCATTTTATTTTCTTTAAAGGTGTAATTCACATTAATCTTCCTAGGTGTGTGGAGGCAGGTGTTTTATATCTCAACTCGAAAGTGGATAGGATTGTTGAGGGCACAAGTGGCCAGAGTCTTGTAGAGTGCGAGGGTGACATTGTGATTCCATGCAGGTATAGTTTGTTTGCTTGTACAAATTGTCACTTTTCAGACTTGAAATTTATAACTAGTTCCTTGTTTTGAAGTTTCTAACTTATGATAACAGGTTTGTCACTGTCGCGTCTGGAGCAGCCTCGGGGAAATTCTTGCAATATGAGTTGGGAGGTCCAAGAGTTTCTGTTCAAACAGCTTATGGAGTGGAGGTTGAGGTAGAGAAATATCATCTAAGCTAGAGCATTTCTGAAGTTTTTCATGTTATGCACCAGAAGAACATTAAATGGTACTATTAGTGTATTGCATTGTGTAACCATATCATCTAAAAACTCAAGTGTTGGAGAGATTGCACATTTATTTACTTAATAATGTTTCAGCACGCCCCCTCACAAGTTCATGTGAACAAATTGTGTCTGCTTATTTTTTTGGCCTCCCCTCACAAATTTTTGCGATCTAACAAATTGGTGCTCGTCTCGGATATATGCATTCAATTTGACTATTTCGTTTCTGTTGTAAACTTAGAATCAGATTTCCTATTCATTGGATAAAAAAAAAAAAATCACATTCAAGAAACAACTTTCTGCATTTCCCAATTATCATTTTCTGTTTTCCAAATTTTAGGTCGATAACAATCCATATGACCCCAGCCTGATGGTTTTCATGGATTATAGAGACTATGTCACACACGACGCTCAATCTTTAGAAGCTAAATATCCAACGTTTCTCTATGCCATGCCCATGTCTCCAACACGAGTCTTTTTCGAGGTTAGTTTATGATATCATGCTCCACACTTTACTACTTGGCGATGTGTAATTAATAAAAGTATCTATCTGCAGGAAACTTGTTTGGCTTCAAAAGATGCAATGCCATTTGATCTGTTAAAGAAAAAACTGATGTTACGATTGAACACACTGGGCGTAAGAATTAAAGAAATTTACGAGGAGGTAATCCAATCTATCTTTTAGTAGACGCAGTTATTGTTTTAAGTCTGGAGAATGACAGCCAATGACGTTAGTGAAATTATATGCAGGAATGGTCTTACATACCGGTTGGTGGATCCTTGCCAAATACAGAACAAAAAACACTTGCATTTGGTGCTGCTGCTAGCATGGTTCATCCAGCCACAGGTAATAAGAGAACAAAAGTACATTACTCTTAATGTGCTGTTCTTTAAATGCAATGCTTTTGAAACTTCCTCTACTGCATTAAACAGGTTATTCAGTTGTTAGATCACTGTCCGAAGCTCCAAAATGCGCCTCCGTACTTGCAAATATTTTACGACAAAATAATATCAAGGACATGCTTACCAGTCCAAGTACTCCAAGTATTTCAACTCAAGGTACATGATATCCAACTTTAATGTTGTTGATTGCATCAATAGTATCTTAAACCTTTATGGACTCAGCAAGTAGCTCATCTTATTTTTCAGCTTGGAACACCCTTTGGCCACAAGAACGAAAACGACAAAGATCATTTTTCCTATTTGGATTAGCACTCATATTACAGCTGGATATTGAGGGAATAAGGTCATTTTTCCGCGCATTCTTCCGTGTGCCAAAATGGTATGGCTTGATCTTTGCTCCATCGCCCCGTTATCTTCGACTATGTTGCTCAGCTCTTCAAAATGCGACCTGGTGCATGCTGGATCCTCCAAAGTGCATTTTTGGAGGATCCGACACAGGTGCGGTAACATTTTTGGAGAGTCTGAGCAGCATAGATCTTCGATGATATGTTCAAGAATGAGTTTAAATTCTATACGCTAATAACTAATATACAAACCTGATAAGCTAATAGATAACTATATGTAACTGTTCAAGTTATGCCTCTTCCTGCTCCATCGAGAAACAGAAGTAACTAATACTAAGTCAAATGGTTGAGAAACTCAACGCCACTATTCTTGAACAACTTGGAGCTGGGCCTCCTTTTCGCACTATTACGGTTATGAAAATAATGGTCAAAAATTGAATTAATAGTCAGCTGCATTACACATTTCCACGCTAATAAGTTGGATCATCTGTAACATAGAAAATAAGGAAGGCAACATCCTACAACAGTTTAAAATGCACTAATAGCGTAAAAGTTCTTTAGACTGTTAGTGTATATAAGTTAAATCTTTTCGAATATGACACTTCCGGTTTGAATAGTGAGAATGTTGTAATTTCACTACTAATGAGAAATCAGATCACTTGAAAGATAATTAAGGTAACCATTCATAACAAGTTGGATCACTAACATAGCAAATAAGGAACGCAACATCCTACTAGCAGATTAAAATACACTAATAGCATAAAAATTCTTTAAACTATCAGTGTATGTAAGTCGCATCTTTCAGTACTTAACGAGAAGTGTTATTCTTTCAGGATGTGGCAGGGATTTCTTGGTTCAAGTCTTTCCTCAGCAGACCTCATGTTATTTGCCTTCTACATGTTTATCATTGCACCAAATGACATGAGAAAAGGCCTAATCAGACATCTTTTATCTGATCCAACTGGTGCAACAATGATAAGAACTTATCTTACATTTTAAAGTAATTCTTCCAACAATAGTTCTTGAATCTGTTCTCTTTCAGAACAGAGGCCCCTCATCACTTGAGATTCAGAAGAGAAATCGCGACGAGGCCTTGTATATAACACTTTCACTAGGTTAAAATGCTTAAATAAGTTGCACAGTTTCAATTTTATATCTGCTTCTTTTTGTCCAGATGTATCGATCCATTGAACTCTATTTAGCATCAATAAATGAGTGATGGTTTTACTGATTGTGGATAAGTTTATATGTAACTCATAGACACATGTCTTGCATTCATTGCGCTTCCTATAAGCATTGAGTGTGGATAAGTTTTTTGTCAACGTCGACTCTACAAGACTACTTATATTCCCTCAATCACTAACTTCTTTAAGTTTGACCATTATACTGATGTTGAATATTCTAATTCTAGAAGGAGAGTGACATGTTCTAAACTACCATTTATATCAACTTTAAACATCAAACTTTAAATATCTAACTTATGGAGAAAAAAAAAATATTCTAGAGCTACATTGTATTGACGCACCAATTAATTTGTGTGCATGAAGATGCCAATCATTGAATATTATATTACGGGATGCTTGCATTCTCGTAAATATTTGTAACCTTTTGGATAACCTTATTTTAAGTTTAGTTGCATTCCCGGAATAAAATCTAGCAACAACCCAATAGCAAGAGGCGGATGTAGCCTTCATTACCAGATTCATATGAACTCAGTACTTTTGCGTATGTATAAAAATTTATTAAAATTGCAACAAATACTAGATATAAACGTATAACTTTTAAGATATAATGGGTTCAATATTAAGAACGTTAAATGTTGAACTCATAAAATGTAAATTCTGGATTCGCTAGTACTGTAATGTGGGTGAATGTTGTAAAGGCATATGAGGTCATAGTAATAATGCTCTCCAGTAGGTTAATATATGCTCAGATTTAATGGTTCTTGTAAATATAGTTTTGTTTAATGTTATGCTAGCATATATGCTTTCTGATTAATTTACTGCAAATATTTGAGCTTTTGGAACATAATACTGCTATCTGTCGATATTAGTGAACTTACCCGCGCTTCGCACGATAATGAAAGACCTCATTAAACTTATGATTTAATTTTGGTGATACACAATACTATAAGTCCGAAAGTAATCATGAATTATATTTAAATTAAATTTAAAGTCTTCTTTAATTTTTCCTTCATTAGATAGATTAAACAAAGAAGTTTATAAATTAAACCGGCCATATATATCTTGAGAAACTAAAATTTTCAAAAACTAAATTAAAAGACAACACAAATCAAAACATCACTACCATTTTTAGTGAAACCAAAATAGAAGTAAGGCCGACAGCACAACAACAAAAGCTTAAAATAGAAGTCTTGAAATATCTCCCTATCAACAAAACATATATATATTAAAATTGAATGATAAGTATAACCCTGATAACTATAACCCTCGTTTAATTTATGTTAGTATATTTAACTAAAATAATAATATGAATAACTAATAAGCTAATTAATTATAAAATGTATATCACATTAATTGAAATATAATTTACTTTTTAAAATATTCTATTTTTGTCTCTAATTTGTTTCCCATAATTCGAGGGCTGAAGTAGTGTATTTCTCGAATGTATGATGATGTGGACTTCCTTGTGATTTACTTGACCGTTACGAAAAGTTCAAAAAATACCGGATTTCCTTTAAGATACGGCGCCGAATCTCTTTCTAAAAGGCTTACTGACGCAACTATATATGAATAATGAAACTCCATCGCAAAATAATTAAAGAAGTCTGAAACAATACCATAAATTTAAAGCAAAAAGGGAAATAAAAAATCTCTTTGTGAGACCAATGATTCCACCCTTCTCCCCCTGACAAGGAAGCTAATTAGACATTTATAAAGCTTATGAAACAAATTCGTCTTGTCAACATGCGTATTCTTTTAATTAATCAAAACCTCAAATTTTCACACAAAATAACAAACAAAATGTACCTTTCCCTAGCATGCAATGAATATTTTAACACTTCTCGGCATTCTGCATCAACCTTTATACTTTTTTTTATCCTGGCAAGAAACCATAAAGATAGTTATCTCGTTCGAAATTGTTCTAAACGTCTTCTCAGTAATCTCCCCCCCAAATACCATGCCTCTTCCTCAATTATTAAATGTACATATGAACTTGAATAAAAGAATATAATAGTTTATTTTATTTATACTTTCCAATTTCAACATATATGAATTTGAATAAGAGGTACACATTACAATTATAATTGTTTTGCGAGAATATAATTTATCTTACTCATATGATTTAGTTTCTTGATGAATAAACAATCTATTGCAATACTACTGAATTAAATAATCAGACCCATCTCAAATAGTACGAAATTAAGGATATATTAAGAAATCTATAGTGTTTATACAATCTTTTTGGGGGTCCATAAGTGTTTACATATTATGAATTAGAAAAATATACTGATAAGAAAAATAAAACTTATCTTTGTTCGGCTGATAAACGAACTTTCGATGTTAGGATAAATAGTTTCACTATCGATTCTTTGCTTGTAAATCTTCGCTATGAAAACAACAAAATGACAAATAATTTTATACCATATTATTGTCACAAAGCAAATGCTATATATTTCTAATGTCAATGCAAATAAGCAACCAAAAAATGGGGAAAAACAAAATACAACTCGTAATAGTACAAAAACTTATATAACAGAAGAAGCTGAAAGTGGAAGATCACTTCTTCTTTTCAATCTATATATAATATAAAGCTAGGCATAGACAAGGTGATGAGGCACCTCTCTATGGCCACCAATGGTATTTATCATTTTTTCTCCCTTTTTTTGGATTTTTCTTCCTATTTCTTCCATTTACAAGCTTTATTAAAAAATTCAACGAACACTTCTTAAATATTGTTAAATAGTAATCAATTTTATCCTATTGATTGGATCACTAATTAAAGGCTATAATTTTAGGTCCGTTACAGATCATTTCACCTCCCCTATCTTAACCTTTTCCAATATATTCACATAATTTCTTATACATGTTCCATATCTCCATTTCTAAGGAGTTATAATCGTTGCAATTGGTTTTGCATTATAGATATAGTTGTGGCTTCCCAGAGTATGAAATAGCAGTGTTCTTGCAGTTCTCTGGCTTTCACTTATTGTTTAGGTACATCAATTATAGTTAGTTAGTGTACATTTTATTATAAAATAATAATTTATATTCTCGATGTAATTCTCTTCATCTATGTCTCTATCATTTTATCCGGAATGTCATTCAAAGTTTGCTATGCTTTTATATTGTTTTTCACATAGGGTATCATCTGAATAAAGAAGTGTTTTCATATATGCCTTGACTAAATTTGATTTAGTGTGAGAAAAGCTAGGTATTATTCTCTTTGATTTCTCAAAGAGACTGAAGCTTGAAATAATTCTCCTATGAACTTTTGTGGATACTCTTTGCAACTTCTTTTGTGTGTTCAATTTATAGGATAAGCTTCCAACTGAATTTTATATATTTTGATATTTTGAGAAGTTTGAGTACAAGTATATAATTTGAGGATGAAAAGAAATTATTTTAGAGTGGAAGGATAAGTATTATGGAAGGTGATAAGACGATAGAGAAAAATGAAAAGAAGAAGGGAAGATAAGACATTTTCATTAAAAAAAAAAAAAAAGAATAAGTAGGGAATAAGCATTGTAAATGAGTTAAGGGTAAATGGAAGGAAAAGGGATGAAAAAATAAGGGGAGAATTATAAAACAAGATACATACAATTTAATTTTGAGGATTAATTTGGTGCAATTTGATTTTATCCTTCTTTATTTTATAGCTGAGTTAGATTTTAATAAATATTTCTAATTAGAGGGAAATATTTCTCCTCTGAACTTTTGTGGATTATTCTCTTTGCAACTTCTTTCGTGTGTTCCATTTATAGATAAGCTTCCAAATGTTGTATATTTTGACATTTTGAGAAGTTTGAGTATAATTATATGATTTGAGAATGAAAAGAAATTATTTTAAAGTGGAAGGATAAGCATCATGAAAGGTGATAAGTCGATAGAGAAAAATGAAAGGAATGGAAGATAAGTCATTTCTTTGAAAAAAAAAATTGAAATAAGTAGGGAAATAAGCATGGAGAATGGAGTGTTAAGGGTAAACAGAAGGAAGAGTGACGGAAAAAGAAAGGCGAGAATTATAAAAAAAGATGCATACAATTTCATTTTGAGGATTTGGTGCAATTTGATTTTGTCCTTCATTTTATATTCTTATTTAGATTTTAAAAATTACTTTTAATTAGAGGGAAAAATAAATGGGTATCAATGACTTTATTATTGGAAGCATAACAGAAGCAAACGGCTTAATGGTTTAATTGGGGGGGGGGGGGATGGGCAGAGAAGCATTCTTCTACTATATTAATTAGGAAAAAGGAAAAATGAATGGTTACCATTTTATTATTGGAAGCATAACAGAAGAAAACGACTCAATGGTTTAACTAGGGGAAAAGTAGTGGGTGACTTTTAGGCTTTACATTGTATTACTGCACATAAAGATTCATCTCTTCTACTTTGTGAACATGGTAAAATATCATAAATTTACATATTTAATTTTTAGGAGTATGGACATGTAATGCACGGAAGTTATGGGAATTTAAAGTGTGTGTTAGGAAGATATGTGAGTTATGGAGAAAGTGAAATTTTTAATATAAGATAAATGATGGAAAAGTTCAAAAAAAGGATAAAAAAAATAAATACAAATGAAGGCCATAGAGAGGTACCACATCACCTTGTCTATGTCTAGCTTTATATTATATATAGATTTATTGGTGGTCTTTCATAGGTCGATCTCTCGAACTTTTACTGGTTGTCTTCCATATATTAAGGATAAGAACTTCCTTCTAATTAATAAGGAGTTTTACCGCGTCAGGTCACCAAAGAATATTTATAAGTAGCACTCTTTAAAATATAGAATTTGTATTCTTAAAAATAGGATGCTACCTACTACAACATGTAAATGTGATCTAATTAATAACGTAAAATTTCCTTAGTACTCAAACATGTTTTCTTGAGGCAATTGAGCCAACCATTAGGGAAGCAGGGGTGTTTAAATTCTTGAAAGGACTTAAACACATATATACTGACATGCAAATAATTTTTACATATTAGTGTAATTTAACATGTTACGTAGCATATGATTTACTTTATTTTTCATCACTAAATATGCAGATATATTCAGGAGACTGAATAGCATAAAAATTTGTTTACATAATATCAATTTATAGAAATGAAACTCTCATGAAATGAGTGAATCTGTAATCACTAAATGAAAACATTTTGAATTAATCACTATAAATTAACATTTTTTTAAATGAGTTTGGTCATAGTCTTTAAATTCCTCATATTGCTGGTCTTTAATTTTTGCCCTTCGCATTGCAACTTTGAGCTTTCGCGCCGAAATAATGAGGTTTCAGTTCGAACCCCGCTCAAGCATAAATTAAAAAAAAAAACTGAAGCATGTTTTTGATACTTTTTGTTAATGAAACAATTTTAAAAAGGGCCGGGTCCTGAGATAAAAGGGCATACTTTTAACGGGCAAACTTTTATGCCGTATTCAAGGAATTATGGTTTATACTTATGCTGCCAAGTTATAAATTTGTAATTCCCCTCCATCAAACTTTTTGGGATCCCATAAAATTTGCCTTATGCCTCGCCCATAAGGCATAAGTATGCCGGTCCGCATAACTTTGTATTCCTTCACAAGTGTATGCCGTGATAGGAATTTGATTTTTTTTAAAAATTCGAACCCTGAACCTATGGGTTTTAGCCGAAGGGCAAAATTTAAAGATTTCAAATATGAGGGGCAAAATTTAAAGACCACCCCAAACGAAGTGCGAATTGCCCATAAATTAACACTTAAATGAGTTTGGTAAGTCTTCCCACCGTGCAATAAACTGAAGCATGCCCCTGAACAATTTTAAAAAGGGCAAAGGGTCAAATTTACCCTTCAATTATGGTTTATAGTTTAAATTTGCCCTCCATCAAAGTTTGGGATCAAATTTGCCCTCTCCGTTAGGATATTTGATAAATTTACCCTTATATGGATGGAAGTATGACTTTGACTCCACAACACAAATAAATTGGCTACGTCAAATCCACGTAAGCTCCCAACCCCAATTATTTTAACCCATAACCCGTTTCCCAATTATTTTTACTTGTAAACTCCCACGTAAGCTCTTTGAGTGGGAATTTAATTTTTATTTTTATTTTTAACAATGTGTGCAAACTGTGAATTAGAAAATGATTTGCGATGCTTGAATCAATTAGGCGTCACATACTTGAAGACTCAGAAATTTCATTAACTAGCTCCAACAACTCATCAACCTTAGATATTAGCCGAAGCAACAACATTGAATCCAACATGTTTCCTAATTGCTAGTCAAATGATTTATTACTTGGAGGGTAAATTTGACCCTTTGCCCTTTTAAAAAAATTAAATTTATTCCTAAACAATTTGAAAAGGTCCAAATATATTATATACTCCTATGTGTGACTTCCATCGTATCAGCAAAATCTGTAACCGATAGGTAAACGAAGAATATGTTTAAATTTTATTAGTGAAATTCCTAATTGGCCAGCAGCCGCATTTGAAAGGGAATTAAACCTAATCAAGTGATTCCAAAGTCGTTAGTGCTGTTAAAAGGAGAAGGGATAAAAAGATTTAAAAAAAATTACTTTAGCATTAGTGATGTGGTCAGTAAACAATGCTGAAGAATTAATCTAGTTCGTCATTACTGGTTAATTCCCTTATTCTGGACTAGTATGACTGGAGAATAAACAAATAAAAAGGTTACGGAAGAATTAGACATATACGTACACAAGTCGAATAACTAAAATCAATGCATATATTCTCTTAATTGACTGTTTAACAGTACATGTTATTATTGGGATCGAAATAATCAGGGCGTCATGCGAAAGCTAATAATTTGCAAACCTTGAATGATGATAAATTGGACAACAAAGAAAATATACTAAAACGCATAAATTATAATATGGTTTGGTTAAGTGACTTACATATTAAAAAACCTAATTTAAAAGAAAGCATTAAAACTGTGGAGAGAATAATCTCCCCATAAACAAGACTCTCTAAACGACTATATTGTGGATGCTATTATGTTCTGTTGTATGAGAAGGATTCTTTAATTTATAGAGGTCCAAATCTTTTCTTCCAAGACAAGGATTAGTTAAATATGAAAGAGAATTATATTTTTCTTTCAGGAAAAGTAAAAGCAATTATGGTAATACTTTGACTTTCCTTCAACGGAAAAGTAAAACTCAAATTTGGTAAGAAAATCAGGGCAAAACCCCTGACAGTTATATATTGTATACAACGTTAGTGTAAGATTTCTTACACCAATTAAAGAGGTCACCTTGTCATTAAGCTGTCCTATTTTAAAATTACAAATTCCACATTTTAAAGAGATTTACCTATAGATAGCTTAGGATGACGCTAATGGGATTTATACTTTATACTATTTAATTAATCCACTACTGAAAAATAAGGAGGGAAAAGGAATATGAAAAGTAACAGAGGGAGCACCAATTTTAGCCTTCTATAAATTAAAGCTCAGCTCCAAGCTGGAACACATCATTCATCATATTTAGAAGCAAAAAATAGCTTAGTGTCCAGCCAGAGCCCCAATAGGTTGCAAGGAAAGAAGAATAGCTTTGACACAACAGTAAAAGTTATCATAGTAAGATTTGAATCATAGGTTCAATTGTCAAAATAGTCCTTTAACTTGTAGAAATAAAAGTTAAAACTATGGTCGGGCTGGCTTTTTTCAGACCTGAACATAACGGAAGCTTAGTGCGTCCAGTCCATCTTTGTGGTTTCCATCTTGTTTACAGGTAACAAAACAAGTTCACTTCACTTAGTGGGAAGGTAGCTAGTGACAGAAGAGAGTGAGCACACAGGGTTCTTGCATGGAAATTCCAGGTTCGAAGCCCTGCGTGCTCGCCCTCTATCTGTCACACGACAACCCCTCCTCCCCAAAAAAAATAAAATAAAAAAATACTAAGCCCACACATCTATCTTTTGTGTTCTACATACATCTTGTAACTTATATATACTGACAATGCAAATAAGTGTTACAGTTAGTATAAGTATTTTTAACCAGTAACAGGTAACTAACTGCCTTATTTTTAATATTGATGTTTTCCACTTATTATGAATTGATGTTACTTGTAATTCTCTTTTAGATAACATGCTAGGGTAAAAATTCTTTTACATCGTCGGTACTATATAGAATTTAATTAGTAGTGCATACATGTGAAGTTGCAACTCTTATATTTAAACTCCAATCTATTTAATCACTTGCTGTGAATTATGATCACGGATAATGAGATATATTAGTTATCTTCACATATAGCTACCACAAGAGAGATGTGTCATGTATGTGAGCTGTTCAAGCTTGAAACATTCTTTTCAGCTTCTTTTTAATTTAATTAAAACATTTAAGAGAAGCATTTTCCATGTCTTTGCAATATTTTCATCAATCCAGTATTATATTGCTATTGTATGTGGGATACTAATAGGATATCTTCTCTTTGCTTTGATGATTATTCATTGGCTTAATACCTAGATAGCCCCCTAAATTTGGCATGTTTTGTAAGATAAACATATATATTTATGAAGTGACCAGATAGACACTTAAACTTATTCAAAATGTATTTTTTAAACACATTTGCTATCCTGGCAATTCAAGTGTCTTGTATTTTGTAATGAGCACGTGAAACTTTTGCAAAATTGGTGAGTCAGCAAAATAACAGTAATTTTTTTTGGCGTTTTTTTTTTTTTTTTTTTTTTTGGGCGTAATTGTTTCCTTAGTTTCTAACCTTTACACATAAGGTAAGATCTCATCCAGTATAATGATATACTTTCTACACTATTAACTCAACTTGATTAGATTTTGGTAAAATAAAATGTAATTTAATATAATAGCTTATTTTAACTTTTTCTAAATTTTCTCAAATTTTTTTATAGTATTTCGTCTTTAAAAGGTACTCACGTAGGAAATAGAAGTTCAAAATATTTTTGATTTTCTTAGGAATAGAATTTAAATATGATGTTGAAAAGAGTGAAAAGTTGCTCTTTTTTTCTTTTTCTTAGATGCTTGAATTTTTTGCTTTTTCTTAGACGTTTGATGTTATTATTAATGAATAAAGCAGATATGTCATATGTGCACCACTCGAAAAAAATATCAATATACTTTGTCTTCAAATATCATGATTTTCTCTCGATTTTGTTGAAGTTTTGATGAGTTTTGACTTTACATTTAGAGGGATGTGGTTAAAACTCAAGGAATTTGATAATGAAAAGGAAGAGGAATGCAGCAGTTCACTGTTCGAGAGAATGAAGAAATCGTGGGAATGAACAAATTAGGTGTACAATGGCTTTCGACTATTATTTGCCTACATGGAAATAAATTACACATGGTTAGCCTATATTTTCTTACATGAACTATTATTTATTTATTTGCTACATAAATGGAACTTGAACCTCACACACAGGGTCTTCAATATAAATGTATTTAAAAAATACACTTTTGACAAGTTTAAGTGTCTATTTGATCACTTCGTAAGTTTATATATTTATCTTACAAAACATGCCAAGTTTAGGGGGCCATCTATGTATTAAGCCTTATTCATTTGTCATAGATAAAGAGATAGCTTTAAAAGTCTCTCTATTTTTTCTTTCTTTCTCTTATCTGACTTTGATGATTATTCATTTGTCATATATAAAGAGATAGCTTTAAAAGTCTATATATTTTTTCCTTCTTTCTCTTATGAGAAATATATGGGGAGACATTTCACTTTCAATATGTTTTATATGCCTTAATTTGTGAGTTCATTATTTTGTATTTGTGTGGTTACATATGTACTAGGGTTAATTACTTTATGGTCAAACAACTAATACATGAGCTAGAACAAGAATCTCTTGCATATTACATACCTTCAACTATTTATTGAAGACTTGCATTCTCCAGTAATACAGATACTAGATAACTTAAATTTTGAATCATTTTTTATTCTCACTTTATTGATTGCGTGATCACACTGTTAAATGCTTCCATTTCATTGTTCAATGGACTTTTCCACTATACTACAACCCAACAATGACCACAACAAAATAAACCCAATTATTTATTTTTTCATAAATTATCGTCTGTATAATTATTGCATAACCTGTTCACAATCACTGTATATACATTATACATTGATTATACACTTATTATCTACTAGAGACAGTTATACCGATTACTGCTAAGGAGGTGAATTCTTTTTAGGGAAAATAACCTAACAATACCTATTTAAGACTCTATATTACAAAACATAAGAATACTTTTCCTTATTTACAAAACATACCAATAAAATTACAAAGTATACCAGATTTAGGCTTAATGGGATACCCACGATTTTAGGCTTTTTTAAGGAAGAAAATCTGATTTTAAATGTGGACTTAATTCTAGGATAGTTACCATTCAACTTCTTCTTCTTTTTAAAAATATTTCTCTCTCTCTCTCTCTCCCCCTATGATAGACACCATTTTCATACCTAAAATCCATCTTCTCTCCTAGTATAAATTTTCAAACCAATATTACAAAGTATTTTTTATTACTAACTTGTGTATTAATTGTATATAAAAATTGATTTGCATCGTCTTGAGATATATATGATCATTGTGTGTTTTGAAAATCTGTATAAATTATATAAACTGTAGTTTTAAAAAATGTTGAAAACATATATACTTTCTCTTAATCTATACATACTTTGATCAGATTTTTATACAATTTATATATACTTTATCATAATCACAATATACATATAACTTTTATACGTATTTCATACGTAGAAATTATAACGAATTTATACATATTGCATACAACAATTAATATATATTTATTTTCTGGTGTATGAACTTTGTATGGAATCTGGTTTGTATCAATTACAAGTTTATTATACATATTTTTCTCAAAATTTATACATACTTTGATTAGATTTTATACAATTTATATGTACTTTATAATAATCAAAATACACATACAATTTTTATACATATTTCATATATAAAAATTATAAGAATCTATATAGTTATTCATATTGCATACGAAAATTATACATATATGTTTTTTGGTGTATGAACTTTTTACATAAAAATTACCGATTATAATGGACTTTTTGAGTAAAAGTTGGAGAAAATTAGGTAACAATGTCTCTGAATTTTGAATTGTGAGAGAAAAGTGGATGAAATAAGGAAGCAAAAGTTGGAGAAAATCAAGGAACTATATCTCTAAATTTTGAATGGAGAGAGAAATGTGGATAAAATAAGTAAAACAATTTCCTTACCTTATTTAATGTGTTTTATTTGGTTCTTTTTAATTTACCTAATTCGTATAGATTTTGTAACAAGTCTATTGATATATTTTATTAACTGAAAAATATCGTCATGTTATGTAAATATACCCTCTTATCATATACATATATGTTTTTTGCCCTTCTTTTTAATCGCCTGACTAAAAATATTAAGATCCTTTATTTTATTAGTTGACACCGAAATGATTGGAGCCCCCTTGATTTTCCTTCTTTTCCTAAGTTTATTGCAAATAGTCTTCGGCCCACTTCAACAATTTGAAATAGTTTTATTGTAACTAAGGATATTAAGATCCTTTTTTTTATTGGTTGACAGTGAAATGATTGAATCTCCTTGATTTTCCTCTTTTTAAATAACATTCTTAAAACTTGAAAATAATAACAAAGAAATAGAGGGAAACTTCTAAACAATCCTACTGGTTCATGTTTCTAGTTGAAAATCTGGACCAAGTGGGCCCAGAATCTTCTTAACCGACCATTGCACGTCTTGGGCCGTGTATAATGACCCGGTCCTCTTTTGGCCCAATGTCAACTTTTAAAAAAAATTAAAAATTGACCACCAAAGTACAAGTCAAATTTACTATTTCCAAGAAAATGACAAAAATGGTCCCTTATGTTTGAGAGTTGGTTCAAAATAGTCTCTTACGCCTGCACTGAATAATTTTGATCTTTTAAGTTTGTCAAAATATTTAATCTCTGGCAAATATTTACTGAACTATGTTTGTTAGATTTGACGATAGTAATGAGATTTTTTTTTAATCACACAAAAGCTGCACCAAACACCAAAAAGATATTTAAAAAATAAGTAAAATTACATCTCAAATAGGTGCATCAGTTATCAGACTCTAGAAATAAATTTAAAAAAGCACAAATTACAAAAATTATACCTTTAAATGTGAGTTCCTGCTCATATTCTCTTTTTTCATAGATATTGTAACTATTTGACGGAGATTAATAGCTTTACCTTAACAAACTTAAAAGACTAATTTTGTTCGGTTCATACTTAAGGGACTATTTTAAACTACACTCTCAAACATAAGGTGCCATTTTTGTCATATTTTCTCTACTACTATTTCTTCAACACATATTCTTACTCCATTCTTGATCCATCACATGCATAGTAGTATAGTTCTCTTGTGTTCAGAAAATGAAAGTGAACGTTGACGGAGATACTGGTAGTTCTCCGCCGTCTGCGACGGTCACGGTGGCGGTGGCAGTTAAGAGTGCTGAAGGGAGAGGAAGTCAACGTGCAGTAAAATGGGCTGTGGAGAAACTGTTGCATAAAGCTCATCGGTTTGTATTCATTCATGTTATGCCTACCATCACCACAATTCCAACTCCATGTAAGTTCTCTTGCATTCTACTATTATTTTAAAATTAGTGTATATGTTAGTTATGGACTTATGGTATATTGTGAGAAATATATGTAACTGGATAAGTGTGTGAAACTTATTAGCGAGTGTTGGTATGAAGGAAAATGTTGTCTTGATAACATTTTCTAGGAAAATAAGTGTGTTTCTTACTTATTTTCTTGTGTTCGGTATGTAAGCAAGAAAATATTTCCTGAAAGCATTTGTAAATAATCTACACAATATACTATGGGAGGTGGAGGTGGAGGTGGGGGTAGGGGTTGGGGTGGGGGTAGGGAGTTGGGTGGGGGTGGGTGGGGTGGGATGGTGGGGGTGAAGATGAGATGTGTTGGAGGGTGGGGTGGACAATGCGGAACTAGGATATGCCTACAATCACCACAATTCCAACTCCCTGTAAGTTCTCTTACATTTACTCTCTGTGAGAAATATATATTTCTTCATCCGTCCCATTTGACATTATTTCCTTTTTAGTATGTCAAAAAGAACGATACATTTCTATATTTACAAATAATTTAACTTTAAACATCCCATTGAGATGATTTATAGCCATACGGATAGATATTTTTTATTTAGATCATAAGTTTCAAAAGTACTCCTTTCATTTTTAAAGTACGTGCCCAGTCAAAACACCTTCGTATAAATTGAGACGGAGGAAGTAGTATTATAGTCTATTGTGAGAAATATATGTAAGGATAAGTGTGTGAAACTTAGAGCACCAGGCATTTGGACATGAATTGAGAGATATTTGAAGAAAAAGTAGTAATTGAAGTTAAGTTAAAAAAAGATATTTGGAAGTTGAAGTTGTGTTAAGACATGCATTTCAATGTTAAAGTTTTGTGAGTAAAATTTTTCAAAAACTTTTTTTTTCAAGTTCGGAGTGAAAAATTACATAATGAATAACCAAACAGGTTTTTGAAAAGAAAAAAAAAAAAAAGCAAAATTTTTAATATCCAAACGGGTAAATAAGAGAACCCCTAATTCTCCTTCAAATAAGACAAATTTATTTAACTCTATTTGCCCGAAAAGAGGGAATGGATAGCGGATTGATATAGCCGATCCCAACTAATTGTGGATTGAGGTTAGTTGATTGATTGATAGATTGATATAGTGTATTGGGAATGGAAATTCAAAAATTTGTACTTCTTAATTGTTTAAGGAGAAAGATATTACCTTTTTTTTTTTTTTTTTTTTTTAATCTTTCCTTGAGCCGAGGATCCATCGGAAACAACTTCTCTGTCTCTGCAAGGCAAAAGTAAGGTCTGCGTACACTCTACCCTCCCCAGGCTTCACTCAAAGGGATTATACTGGGTTTGTTGTTGTTGTGGTTGTTGCTTTTTCATGAAAGTGAGCTGAGTGATTGGATTTGTATGAGTTAGTTGAGGCTGAATTCCTCTTTGCCAGTAGTAGTTTAAGTTTGACTGTACAATTTGGTAATTTATTTAGAGGTGGTATCATACATGATAACTATTGGCAAGTTGCAATTATTTTAGTTTTGTCTGTTTGGTGATAATATCTGTATCTGATCAATATTATAGCAGGAGAGTATATTCCTGTTGATGGGCTTGAGGCCAACGTGGTGAAACTATATAGGGAGGATAAGAGGGCTAGATGTGAAGAAATCTTTATCCCATTCAAGATTTTATGCAAAAGAAGAAATGTAAGTTTTTTTTTTTTTTTTAAATGACATGTTTCTCCTCCTTTATGTTTTGGTTTATTGAAGTAAATTAATTCTCAAAGTGTATTTTTTGTTTGAACTTCCTTTAGGTTGAGACTTTGGTGCTAGAAGGGAATAATCCTGCAACAGTGCTCCTAAAATATGTAAATGACTCTGGGATTAAAAGTTTAGTCTTGGGCTCTTTCTCTCCAAATTATTTTGCCAGGTACTTAGGGACTAGGGTCAAGATGACTTGGATTTTGGTTTATCGCTATTCACTTATTGTATTTGCTTTCCATGCCAAGAGTATTAGTATTATTCTTATGTTTGCTTAGTGCTACCTGATTGTTTCTTTCGCTTCGTTTATCTTATTATCTTGCTGTTGTTACTGCTTCGTTTTTCATCTTTTCTTGAGCTATTGGAAACAGCCTCCCTACCTTCACAAGGTAGGGCTAAGGTTTGCGTACACACTACCTTCCTCAGACCCACTTGTGGGATTACACTGGGTTTGTTGTTGTTGTTGTTTGTACTCATTATATTTGCTGGTTGGAGTTTTCCACTGGTCATGATTTCAAGGGCTTGTTCTTCTAATATTAAATTTCATCAAGAGTTACCCAAAATTGTAGTCCATATTTATTCTAATCACTTAATGTCCATTTAGCACTCATGTTTTCTTTAGAGTATGTTGTTGTTTTCTTTGGTGTATATGTTCTCTAATCTATGACTGCAACATGACCTTTTTTGATGATGATTTTTTTGGTAGAAGAAAGTAATTTCTCCATAATTTGGTGGAGACGTTTGATTTCCATCGCTAGTTGTGCTAAACCTTTAGATCGAATTTTACTAGGAAGCTGAAGGGATCAAGCGTGCCATCAATTATTCTAAAGCATGCTCTCTGTTGTGATGTTTATGTGGTGTCCTCAACTAAGCTTATGACAAATTCCTTAAATCCCTTCTTGGCTTCTGGTACATTGAAAATCTTTTGGACTCTCAATCATTTATCTTTCTCTCTAAAGTTCTCTCTCTTTTCTGACTTCTAATAAGTGCTTGTATACTGTGAAACAGAAGGTGATCTTCGTACAATCAATAAACAACAATCCAGTGCATCTTCTGCCTCCACAGAAAGTGTCTTTCATAACAGATCGTCGTCACTTGCAGTTAATCATATGAGTTCTCCCAAATTTGTCCATGGGAACTCTTCCAACAATGTCAATCCTCAACACCAAACTAATCGAAATCTGGAAGATGTTACCACAGGTCTGGAGGCAGTGAAGGGATGTCATTCTTCCACTTGCTCAGAGCAGGTGACTTCATAGCTTTTCTCTAATGCTTTTCTTCAAGTTCCTCTTAAAACTTGCATTCGTTTATATTTAAAATGTCAATTTAGAGTAGTATAACATTATTTAGTACAATCAAAACTCTATATATGTTGATGTTGATGTGGTACTTTTATCATGGCATTTATGTTTATTTACAGTTAGACATTCAGGATGAAGTGGCGAGGTTGCGCCTAGAATTACAAGATACTTTAGCAATGTACAATCAAGCATGTGAGGACCTGACCCATGCCCAAAACAAGGTAAAGCTCTTTATCTGCTTATGTTACCTCAAATCATTTGGTAATCTTGAAGTGCTCGTCTGGCATATCGAAAACAACAAAATATATGCTACTGATTAGAATCACGATCTCGATAATCTAGTTTAGTTCCATTTAGTTAATGGCTTTACAGCATTAGTGAGATATAGCTCTGACATTACCTTGCACACTGTCTTTCAGGTCCAGTTATTTTCTTCGCAATACCTTGAAGAGTCTGGAAAAGTGAATGACGCCAAGAAAAGAGAAGAAAGTCTAAGGAAAATTGCTGCTGAAGAGAAGGAGAAGCATATGGAAGCTGAGAAGGAGGTTGAGATAGCAAGAAAATTGCTTTCCCAAGAGGTTTATGACAGGCAGATAGCAGAGTTGAAGGCTCTTCAGCAGTCCTTAGAGAAAAAGAAAATTGTTGATGCACTATTATCATCTGATGGCAGGTATAGAAGGTTTACTAGAGAAGAGATTGAGGTTGCAACCAATTACTTTTCCGAGTCTAAGATGATTGGTGAAGGGGCATATGGGAAAGTTTACAAAGGCGATCTTGATCATACACCTGTTGCCATCAAAGTTCTTTGTTCTGATGCATCAGAAAAGAAAGAGGAATTTCTAAAAGAGGTATTTCTTCAAGCTTTTGCGGTTTTCTCTTTCATTTCAAGTTGTGCAATCTTAGACATGCCTCCTTGCACTGAAAAGTTAGGCATAGGGTGTGTTTGGTATGAAGGAAAATGTTTTTCATGAAAAATGATTTTTTGGAAAATGTTTTTCATGAAAAATGATTTTTTGGAAAATGTTTTTCAGGGGGCGGGGGGGGTTTCTTACTTATTTTCTTGTGTTTATAAGAGCAAAAAATATTTCTAAAAGCATTTGTATATAATCTAGACAAATACTATGAGGTGGGGTATTATGGGGATGGGGACTATGGGGGTGGGGTGAAGATGAGGTTCTCACCCTTTACCTGAGAAGGACACAATCAATGTCGCATTCCACTTGTGGAACCTGTTTTCCCTACTTTCACTAGGCAAGTCATTTTTCCTCATTTTTAGGAACTTGTTTTCCCATAGAAAATGTTTTCCAAACATTTTGAACATCCGAACATGGAAAAATTGGAAAACATTTTCCTCCATACCATCACACTGGCACATGCTATGCTATTTGTCCTTCTAATTCTCTTCATGCTAAATAACTCTGGTTATTGACAAGCATTCTTACAAACACTCCACAGCATATATCATGTGTTTGTCTTGTGCACAACTATTTGTTTAAAAAATATACGGATTGTCTACCAGATATAGTTGGTCGCAAGTCTAATGTTAGTCGTTTATAGCAGAGTTTTTTCAACTACTGTTGATATGATAGTAGTCATTTGTAGGTGGAGGTTCTAAGCCAGTTACATCACCCACACATTGTTTTACTGCTCGGAGCCTGTCCTGAAAATGGTTGCCTTGTTTATGAGTATATGGAGAATGGAAGCCTTGAAGATTACATTTTGGAACGGAACAGCAAATTGTTTCCCTGGTTTTCTCGATTCAGGATACTTTTTGAAGTGGCATGCGCTCTTGCATTCCTGCACAACTCAAAGCCTGAGCCTATTATTCATCGAGATATGAAACCAGGAAACATATTGTTGGACAAAAATCTTGTTTGCAAAATAGGAGATGTAGGTCTAGCAAAGATTATATCAGATGTTGTCCCAGAAAGTATTACAGAATATAGGAACTCTATTCTTGCTGGCACCCTTGGTTACATGGATCCAGAGTATCAACGAACTGGCACACTCAGACCAAAGTCTGATCTGTATGCATTTGGAGTAATAATACTTCAATTATTGGCTGCTCGTCGTCCTAATGGCCTTATAACGAAATTTGAAAATGCTGTGAATAGTAATTCATTGGTGGATATACTTGATAAGTCAGTTCCTGATTGGCCATTGATTGAAGCAGAGGAGCTAGCTAGGATGGCGCTAAAATGCTGCAAGCTTAGATGCCGAGAAAGACCTGACCTCGAGACTGAAGTTCTTCCACTGTTGAAAAGACTTGCTGAATTTGCGGATATGCATACCAATGTAGAGAGGAACCCTATCCAGGCACCTAGTCCGTACTTATGCCCAATTGTTCAGGTGAGAACAGGAATTCCGGAGGATGACCTATAGCTTGTTTGGCTAAGATTCTGGAATTCAAAAGTGCTTATTTTAGAGAATTGAAGTGTTTGGCCAAACTTTTAGGGGAAAAATAAGTGCTTTTGAGTTTTTCATAAGCTAAAAAAAAATAGCTTTTCTCCAAAGCACTTTTAGAACCTTAGTCAAACACAAATTCCTGCTCTAATAATGGGTAAAAGTGTTTTTTCAAATTGATTAGCCAAACACAAACTGCTCTTTGAAAGTACTTTTGTGAAAAGTACTTCAAAAAGCTTTTTTTAAAATAAGCAGATTTTAGAAGCTTGGTTAAACAGGTCATTTCAGTGCAGTGTTTGTGCATGCATCTCATTCTGCTTTCTGATCTTGTATCATGCAACATCTCTGCAGAAAGTAATGGAAGATCCACAGATAGCAGCGGATGGATTTACGTATGAGCGTAGAGCAATAAAGTTATGGCTCACCAGATATAGTGTATCACCAATAACAAAACAGAGACTGCAGAACAAGTTGATTACACCAAACCACACACTGCGACTTGCTATACAAGAGTGGAGATCACATTCAACATCGTTCAGATAGAGAAAAACTCGTGACTAGTGTGGAGGGAAAGGTCTATTTATGATATAGTTCAAGAAAGTTCAGTTGTCTCATTTCCTTACTTATTTCTAATTCATCACTTCAAGATTGGTTCTGAAAATCGCGTAACATCATCTTCAATCAATCTCCACTGTATTCTCGGTGTGAAGGGTCAAAACGTTCATGACGATATCAAGCCACAACCAAGCCACGAGAAAAGAAGGAAAAGTAATAGTACTGTTTTGTACACAAGTGCCTTTAGAACACAATCAAGTGTGTTATGTTCATATACATTACCCGAGTGTACATTAGCAGCTGTAATCTTTTGAAGTATTGTATAGCTCCTGATGTTAAGAAAACCTGTAGAAAATGTGAATAAAATGTAACATAATTCTGAGAATGACACAATACAGTCTAATTCATGATATCTTCTACTGGTCGAGTCTGAAATATATCCTAGCTTTCAGTAAGGATAAGCAGAAAGTTGTTAACTTGTGAATGTAGCTGAATATGTTGATCTTAACAACTGTGCATAACTGTTACTCTGTGTTATGGTTAATTGGTCATGATAAACTGAACACGTTGACATTGCCATACTAAATGATCACGAAGCATTAGATGCACAGAATTTTTAAGCTAAACTTAGTGATGTGCTGCATGAAAATGGTTAAATATTGATGAGAACGAAAGTCTGCTGGAAAGTGAAATTGGAGGAAGGAAAATGAGACGCTTTGATCAAAGGAGAAGTCAGGAATTTCATTAAGGGTGTTTAAGATTTAATATATATGTATAAAAAAGTAATTTTCTATATACTCTGTATAATTCTTCGATAAATAGTGTCAACTGACCAACACCTATCACTCTATGTGGTTGCACCCCACTGTATCTTTGTCAAATAAATGATTCTTCACAGGAAAAATGTACTACCTGGAAAGGAAGACCCTGTGAAGCTTCATTGTTTCTTAGGTGGCTTTTGCCCCTTTCCCTGCGTAGCTTTAGGTGGAAAGCAAAGAAGGCGTTCTTCCAAAGAAGACCCGAGCCATAAGTGAAATACCACTATGGATAGGTTGAAATCTTGTATCACTACGTCTCAAGGGATGATAAGTTAGAATTTTCAAAAAAACCGTTTTGGGTACACCTCCCAAGAAGTAATGGAAGCTTGTACGGGTCAAGGGATGGTCTTAGGTGAACGTTTCTATGACGCATACGATATTATATATATTAAACTCTTTCTCAAAAAGTAACCTTTATGGAGTTAATGGGTTTACACATGATGTGGGTCGTACACCTCCTATAGAAGATTAGTCACTAAGAAGTAATGGAAGCACGTAGAGGACAATCAACTATTTAATTTGTCAACAATTTCTTAGAAAGATTGGTGCACATCTTACCAAGAGGAAGAAAAATACGTGGTAATTGACAACAAGAAACGTTAATTCGAAGTTAGAAATCAGATGTTATTTATTTTAAACTCTTTATTCCAAATTCCAATGTTGATGTGTTTGTACTACACATGCCATTTATGGAGTTAATGTATTCCCTCCGGATTTTTCATACGAGAATTATTTTAATATTTTCTAAAAAATTTTCAAAAATAAAAAAATGATGAGCATGAAGAGTCGATACTCATTTTGAATTTTGTTCCAAAAATATATACTAATTCATTATGATAGGAGAAATTACTATCATCAAATAAAGTTCAACTTACTATTTGAATGATAAATAGGAGATGGTTAAATAGAGTAGTGGAGTATTAATTTTGCATCAATCTGCAATGTAAAAAATCTACATGCTTTACTCATATAATCCAAGGCAGTTAAATGTTGTATTCGAATGAATCCATGAAGTCAACTTTTTTTAATCTTTACTACTCTTATTAGATGACAGTCAAAAACCACATTTTCCCAATTAATTGGCGTCTCAAATAGTGCTCAACAAAATTTGTTTGTACGTACACATGCCATTCAGGAGAACAGTATTTTATTTGTACTCTTCCGTCCTAAAATATTTTTCATGTTTCATTTTCGAAAATTAAATTATATGAACTTTAACCAACATTTTAAGATACTCATAGTATTTTTTTTCCCGTATATTTTGAAAGATTGGTGCACATCTCACTAGAAGGAAGAGAAAAATGAAATACATGATAATTGCAATATACGTTAAATCAGATGCAATATACGTTAAACTCTTTAGTCCATCCAATGTTGATATGTTTGTACAATTGTACTCCTGTCTCCTTTATGGAGTTAATGGGATTTTGACACATGGTGTGAAGAGTTGATACTCATTGAATTTTATTCCTACCTATAGAAGAAGATTACTATCATTGGGAACTATTTGCAAGTAATTGTAAATTTGTAATTTATGCACATTCAGCCGATAAAAGCTTACTCGCACCCTTTCATTATACCATATATTTAACTTGTTATGGTTAAATCATTCAATAAGAAAAATTATATACTCCATCCGTTCACTTTTACTTGTCCACTATTGACTTTGCACACCCCTTAAGAAATAATAAATGAAGTACATAATTTACCATGATACCCATATTAATTGATGTATAGTTTTATTGGATTTGAAAAATATTTTAAAATGAGTAATTAATGCTATGGGTAAAACAGGAAAAAAGAAATTATCTTCTCATATTAATGACAAGAAAAGTGAAAATCTACAACAAGTAAAAGTGAACGGATAGTACTAATTAACTATATTAAGCGAGAAAAGCTTGAAAAAAATGTCATGCATCTATTAATTTGATGTAAGCATCTCATACGAATAATTAAATGTTTACCTTTCGACTTATTAAAAAAGGGAAGTTGGTGAGGAAGATTGAATGAGAGGAAAGGAGATGGTTAAATAGATTATTAATTTTGCATCAATCTGCAGAAGTAAAAAAATCTACATGCTTTAATCATATAATCCAAGGCAATTAAATGTTGTATTCCAATGAATCCATGAAGTAAACATTATTAAATCTTTACTACTCTTATTAGTTGGCAGTTAAAAACCACATTTTCCTAATTAATTGGCGTCTTAAATAGTGCTCAACAGAATTTGTTTGTACGGGACACATACCAATTCATGAGAACAACATTTTAAACTATACTCCCTCCGTCTTAAAATATTTGTCATGTTTCGCTTTTTGAAAATTAAATTATACTTATGAACTTTGATCAACATTTTAAGATACTTATAATAGTAATTTTCGTATATTTTGAATATCTACATTTTAATTTTAATGTCAACTTCTAATAATTTTTAGGGAAAATGGTCAAAAATACCCCTCTACTTTGGAAAAAAGGCTAAAAATATCCCCGGAACATTTTGGTCAAAAAAACTCCCATTAAAGTTTTTATATATTGGAAATTATCCTCAAAATAACTGAAATTATTTTTTAAACCCGCCCATCAACTCACCCAACTAAATAATAAACCAGAAAAATCTTTATTCCCCCAAATTCGTAGGTATGAAGTTTGAGGGAATTGGGAGAATAAGGGGATCATATGAGTTATTATTTAGTTGGATTAGATTTAAATGATGGAGCGGGTTTAAAAAATATTTTCGAGTTATTTTGGGGGATGATTCCGCTCAATGATATATTTGAAAACTTTAAAGATGAGAGGGGTATTTTTGACCCAAAATAAGTTCAGAGGATATTTTTAGCCCTTTTTCCAAAGTAGAGGAATATTTTTGACCCTTTCCCCTAATTTTTAATGACAACTTCTAATAAATCCTTTTCAACTTCAACCAAATATGTCCAATAGTCTACTTGCACTTAAAATACTCTTTAAGATTTAATTTGCTTTGCAAAAGTTCCCTCGTTTTAATAATTATATATTCAACATCAAGTTTGCTTAACGTAATCCATTTTCGTTAATCAAGGAAAATCCCCTCGTCTTTCCCATTTTCGAAACGTGGCCTTTAATCGTTTTTATTTTTCCGAACCGCGTATTTGTCTTTTAATATTAAGCCTTATTTAAAATTAACACTTTTAGTCCCTTAGGAATCCATATATTGTGATTTTTTCTCTCATAATTTTTGCTTAAATATATTTAATTTTCAATTAGTTGATATATACAGTTTTTATCCTCTCATTGTCAAATCTTCACAAATTGCATAATTTATTAAGTGTTAAATCATTTAATTATCAATGTACTATGTTAATAGTCTCTATATGTTACTCTATATGTAACTTCTCAAGGTGCTCACATAATTTAAGAAAATAACTAATTGAATATTATGATTTTAAATTAATATACTCCTTGAATTTTGTGATCTCAAACAAGCCATGTCGAATGTTGGAATATATATAAATATTCTTTTTGGAATAAACTAAAAAGATAAAAGTAAGAACTTAAATTGAAACGAAAAAGAGTAATATAGTTCTAAAAATAATCTAAATATTACATGTTTACCTTATAAAGGGATCGAAAATATACATTTTTAGTTAATTAAATATTAAATATGCTTAGTCAAATAGTACAAATTATTAATAACTGAGGATGAAAAGTGTAATTATCTATTAATTTTATTCCAAATTTGTTAAAGAAGAACACACCGACCACCCCCACCCCTACCACTCCCGCCCACCCCCCGAGGAATCTTCCTCTTCACCGCGTTATTTCCTTAACCCCCCCCCCCCCCCTAAACCCCCACTTTCACCGTGTATTACTAAAATCTAGTACATGTGTATATATATGTATGTAAAGCTCCACTTTCATTTCATCAAGTCATACTTTCTTCTGTGTTCACACAATCTTCCTTTTCCATTGAATATTTTTCCTCTTTCATACTTCAAATTTCCAATACTTTCACACCTAAAAAATATCTTTCATTTCTTTCATTTTATTAATGGAAATATCTTCTTTCTCATTTCCTTCACAAGAAGACTTTAATTTCCCTCCTAATCCCAATTTCTTCACTTTCCTTCATCAAGAACTTGAACACATGCCCAAAAAAATAAAAACCGACGATTTTGATCACACCCCAGTTGACGAAATCCTAAATAAATATCTTGGTGTCGAAAATTCAGTTGAAAATCACACCCTTTTTGATTTTGAAAATCAAGAAAGTAGCTCAAAAATGAATGATCAAGCATCTGTGTCTAGCACAAAAAAACGTGCTAGAGAAAATGTTGTTGAGGTGCCATTACAACAAAGGAGATTATGGGTTAAAAACAGGTCAAATGCATGGTGGGAACAATGCAACAGTCCTGATTTCCCTGAAGACGAATTCAAGAAAGCATTTCGTATGAGCAAATCCACATTTAACGTAATCTGTAGAGAACTCGAATCAGTAATAACTAAAAAAGATACAATGCTACGTTTGGCTATACCTGTTAACCAACGTGTAGCTGTATGCATTTGGAGATTAGCTACAGGTGCACCACTTCGTGAAGTTTCTAAGCGATTTGGGCTTGGTATATCTACTTGTCATAAGATCGTGCTTGAGGTTTGCACAGCTATAAAAAGAGTACTAATGGGGAAGTTTGTACAATGGCCTGATGAGTTAAAGATGGAGGAAATTAAACGAGAGTTCGAAGTTGTTTCTGAAATTCAAACTATTTGTGGATCAATGTACACTACACATGTACCAATTATCGCGCCAAAGGAAAATATTACAGCTTATTTCAACAAAAGGCATACTGATAGGAATCAAAAGACATCGTATTCGGTTACAGTACAAGGTGTTGTTGATCATAAAGGGATTTTTACTGATGTTTGTATTGGATGGCCTGGATCAATGACAAATGATCAAGTCTTGGAAAAATCAGCACTTTTTGAAAGAGCGAATCGAGGAAATTTGAAGGATATTTGGGTTGTTGGGAATTCAGGATTTCCATTAACAGATTGGATTTTGGTTCCATTTACTCACCAGAATCTAACTTGGACTCAACATGCTTTTAATGAGAAAGTTAGTGATGTTCAAAAAGTTGCTAAAGAAGCATTTATGAGATTGAAAGCTAGATGGAGTTGTTTACAAAAAAGAACAGAAGTGAAACTTCAAGATTTGCCTGTTGTTCTTGGAGCTTGTTGTGTATTGCATAATATTTGTGAGATGAGAGGTGAAGAATTAAGTGAAGAATTAAGGTTTGATTTGTTTGATGATGAAATAGTACCAGAAAATATTGTGAGATCAGTGAATGCTATGCAGGTTAGAGATCAGATTGCTCACAAGCTCTTGCATCATTATCATGCAGGCACCAGCTTCCTATAGAAAATTCAAGATTTTGTTTACATTTTAAGAGATTGAATCAATTCTGATTTTGGGGGGTTAATTTTTTTCATGGCTTATTGTATTAAGTCATGTTATAGAATAATTTATTAATCTTCATAGAAGATTTGGTTTTGCTTTTCAACTATTGGATTGTTTTGGACATGTATGGGACTCATTTCTTTATCAGAGAAATTTTGCAATAGCAATTGGAAATTTTCTTCTCCCTTTTTTTTAGTTCTTTTTTACTACCCTTGCAGTTATCGACTTCCTTAAAATAATGATGTGCTTGTATGGGATCTTCAAAAATGCACTACTTTTGGAATATCCGGCACGCACTCATCGGCACTAATGACCATAATCTTAAATCAAACACATGTGCAAGTGGAAATGTGACATCATTTGTACAAATTTTGCATATGTCACTATTTATTGAACCCAACTTTTACATTTATCTTGTGAGTTAGTACCACTTAATATTTTCATTGACCTCATTAATAGCCTTAAGGCTCATGGGGGACTAGGGGAGCAATGAGGTTGACTTGTTTCAAGTTTATTTTACTCCTCTGTGGGTTTCAGAACAGGACACCTGCAACCAACAATGTATTTACTATATGACTTGTGGAAAGTACTCTCACACTCTGAAATTATCAGGTAATCGCTTGTGAAAAATGTTAGAAAACAGGATTTTCACTAATTAAAAGGATTCAAAATATAAAGAAGTAAACAATACAAAAGATTCAAGAAAATTCAACATATAATATATATTTGTATTATGAGGATTCATCATGTGTATTATGAGGATTCATCATGAATTGACTAGTTTTGCGTTGGCTGCCAACCTATTAAAAAAAAATCTATCACAGGATAGCTTAATACCTGCTTGTTAATTACATAACTGGTGATTGATCAACATGCCTGGTTTATATTGCTAGTTTGGGTCTATTTGCTTGAATTTGTGATTGATGTTCATTCCTCTTGTATACCTTTCTATATGAAAATTCATTTTAGTTTTATTTGCAACTTATAACCATTTATGAGATTGAAAGCAAGATGAATCTGTTTACAGAAAAGAACAGAAGTGAAACTTCAAGATTTGCCTGTTGTTCTTGGAGTTTGTTGTGTATTGGATAATATTTGTGAAATGAGAGGTGAAGAATTAAGGTTTGATTTGTTGATGATGAAATTGTTTTAGAAAATATTGTGAGATCAGTGAATGCTTTGCAGGCTAGAGATCAAATTGCTCACAAGCTCTTGCACCATAATCATGCAGGCACCAACTTCCTATAGAAAATTCAAGATTTTATTTACATTTTAAGAGATTGAATCAATTCTGATTTAGGGGGGTTAATTTTTTTCATGGCTTATTGAAGCCATGTTATAGAATAATTTATTTTTAATCTTCATAGAAGATTTGGTTTTGTTTTTCAAGTATTGGCTTGTTTTGGACATGTATTGGACTCAATTCTTTGATCAAAGATATTTTGCAAAAACAATTGAAGTTTCCCTTGCAGAGTTAGCTTTTCTTTTTCTTTCTTTTTTTATGATAACCCTTGCAGCATTTTGCTGTTATGATGCTTGGAAGTCTTTTAAAATGTTACCGCAATCATGTCGGATCATTCAAAAATACAGTATTTTAGAAGGATCTGGCACGCACTAATAAACATAATCTTAAATCAAAACTCATGTGCAATTATAATTGTGATATCATTTGTTCAAAATTTTGCATATGTCAGTGTTTATTGAAAAGAAAAAGAAAAAGAAGAAAAAAATTGAACCCATTGGCCATTTTTAATTGATCTTGTAAGTTACAGTAGTACTTAACATTTTTATTGACCTCATTTAATAGCCTTAGGGCCCATTGTGGAACTTGGGGAGCAAATGAGGTTGACTTGCTTCAAGTTTAGTTTACTTACTCTTGTGGGTTTTAGAAAATGATACCTGCAACCAACAGTATGTTGTCTGTATGACTTGTGGAAAATACTCTCTGACTCTCTGCAATTATCAGGAAATTACTTGGATCCAGATTTTTATCAAAAGAGATTCAAAAATATAAAACAGTAAACATATGGAAAAAAATTGAAATTCAACATATAGTATATATATATCAAAAAAAAAAAAAAATAACCTGCCTACAGCGTGTAATTTTCTAGCGAAAAATTATCAATCAACTCCCTTTGAATAAGGATAGCTTCGCACCTACTTGTAGAGTAAAGAACTGGTGATCGGTCAAAATGCATGGTGTTTCCTATATAGTTATATACCTTTAACAAAACAAAACAAACTTGTAAATTTATAGTAATATACCTTTTAGTGGTAGTTAGGGTGGAACATGTGGTTGCCTGAATTTGTTGACTGATGTTTATATCCTCTTTGTAACAATTCTATATGAAAATTCATTTTAGTTTTATTTGCACTAAACTATTTAATTGCCATTGGTTCCAACTCTATGCAAAATAAAAAATGACATTTATCAGAGGCTGATTCAGGATTTCAACTTATATTTTCGTAACTGATTTCATTGCGCTCCTATAATTATGAGTTTAGAAATCACATACATATATACATTGCGTATAAAAATTATAGGGTTCTGTTGAACCCTTTGAATATATATTGCATCAGCATCACAGCCGGCAACAACCCAAATAAGATGTACAATAAGTTTAACTTACAACAGCAAGTAATCAATAATATAAGTAGATAATTTCCATAACTAACTAAAATACATTAATCTTAAGAAAAATGGTTAGCTAGTTTTGTGTGGAAGATTTACTAGTAATCTATTTTTCACAGTTTTTCTTGCGTAATGGTTGCGTCATGATGATATAACAACTAGTGTTGTCATTTTCCTCAATAATTTGTTGACCTTAGAATAGGCTGACAGATGTAATTTGGTCTAAGTTGACTGGATTTTGATAATCTAACAGGATAACAAACTGTTTTGACAGTCAAAAGAAATAATTTTAAGGAATTCACCGTCATTGACTGCCTCAAATCTTCCCCCAAAATGTCAAATTACCTTGAATTTGGTGCCAAGTACATAGACCTAAAAATTCCCCATAAACAAAAGAAGGCAAAGTTCCAAATTTGCTAAATCATGTAAAATGATTTTACATATCCTTCATTAATAGTTGGGGTCAGGTTTACCATTCCAACTACAAAAATGGGCTTGCTTTATCCTGGTGACTAACTGTCAATTATTAAAGACTAATTTTTACTAGTTACACATATTTTAGCGGTAACTTTGAATTATTTCGCATAGTTTAAGGATAAATTTGAATACTTTACTAACCCTTACACCTTAAATTGTAAGCCGCCTCAATGCCTCCTAATTTGATATTAAACCGTTTGAAATTGTGTGATGAATAATTACTCTAGTAAAATTGTAGTTTGAAGCTATTTGATGAATATCTCGGTTAAGAGAGTTTGGCCGATCAAAGTTTATTGAAATTTTAGGAATACGAAGGAGCTGAGGCTTCTCCAGATGTTTTGACGGTTCATAAAAGTTATTGCTACGGTAGAGCTTCCACTGTCACAGGTGAGCTCCACGTCAAAATTATTCATCCCAATTGGTTGTTCAAATTTGCCCTTAACTATAACGATCTATATTTTCCCCCTAAATTGTGCATTGATGATACAAATTACCTCTTGATGGTTGACATTTTGTTAATAAGAATAAATCTAACTCATTTTTGTAACGATAAGGATAGATATTATCTCAACTATTAACAAATGCAAAATATAAACTATATTGTATTAGGAGTGGGCGTTCGGTTCTTCGGTTCGATTTTCTCAAACTTCGATTTGATTTTTTGAAAGTGAACACCGAACACCTTACCAAACTAATTCGGTTCGGTTCGGTTTCGGTTTTTCTAGCTTAAGCACCAACAAGACACTGCATAAAAAAAATATACATTTGTTCATAGATTTTGGCATGCATGAAGTTCATGTCACATATCAGTGTTGAATTATGAGTTTACAAGATGAGAAATAGTAACTTTGCTTTAATAAGATGCCTTGAATTGCACAATAGTTTCTATTCCATACAACTATGGCATGGAAATTTAATGCATCAGTTTCATAAACTTCTTGAAAATCATTTTACAAAATGAAGTTGCAGACAATCAAGATTAAAATGAAATTTCTGGAACATCACGCTTACAATTCTGTTAGTAATGTTTGATGATAATGAATACTTATGAAACATGAAATATTTGTATAACGAGCAGCAATAGTCTTACAATTAGGGGTGGGCGTTCGGTTCTTCGGTTTTCTCAAATTTCGGTTCGATTTTTTTACTTTCGGTTTTTTGAAAGTAGACACCGAACACCGCACCAAACTAATTCGGTTCGGTTCGGTTTCTTAAATTCAGTTCGGTCTGGTTTTTCGATTTTCGATATTTATGCCCACCCTATAATTGTATAGTTCAGGGTGTATGACTATTTCCCCTTAAATTATACTAGGAGAATTGACACAAATCAGTCAGATAACTTAAAATTGAGCACCTAATTGACTGAATAAAAATTAAAAACAAGACTTGGAGATTCCAAGAAATTGACATATGTTGTATATTTGAAATTTTTTAAATTCAAGTTCTTAATACTGCTATTAATGACATGCTCTTACAAGAAATTGCATGTTTAAAAACATTCTAGCCAAATTTTCATTATGTCTAAATTTTTTTTTTTTGTCTTTTTACTTGAATGACAAAAAACTTTAAATTTTTAAATTTAGTATTGAATTTGTACCAATATACGGCTACTTTGGAAGTCGGAACTGCCGCGATTACCGCAAGAAATTTCCCCATTACTCTGACGTGGCATTCTACACGTAGAAAACCTTCAAAAGAACAACAGGGCTATAACTGGGACCCACCAATGCCACGTAAGCAATAAAGAAAAATTATACCCCTCTGTTTCAATTTGTTTGAACCTATTTCCTTTTTTAAGAAAAATGAATGATCTTTTCCTAATTTGGAAACAAATTCACTTTATGAAAATTTGTGTATTACACAAATTTTCAAGTGCTTATTTTAAACCACAAGTAGGAAAAAGTCTTCCCTATTTTTAAATTAAAGGTTAAATAGGTTCATATAAATTAAAACAGAGGGAGTACATCATTTGAAAAGCTAACAGCCTTCATTAACACTTTTCATTTTTATTTTTATTTTCATGTCACAGTTCCCTCCGTCCAGTTCTATCTTCATTCTCCTTATACGATGTTCGCATATATAAAAAGTTCAATAGTTTCTCCTTCTTCTTCTTTGCCAATTCGCTCAATTGTCGTCCCTTAATAAGGAAGACGATTAATAAAACATTAATAGAATTTAGAGCATAAGATAGTAAGAAAAAGTTCCAACCACAAATAATAAAGGTAATCCAAGTAAAAGAAACAATTTGGAGCATAAGATAGTACTCCTTCCGTCTCAATTTAAGTGTCTTATTTTTTATTTTTTTTTGGTGTGTCCAAAAAAGGGTGTATCTTTCTATATGTAGTAAGTTGATAATTCAAACATCTTACATGACAATTTTAAAATTATAAAATTCAAATGACATCTTAGTACATTACACTTACATTTAATTTAGGACCACAAGATTTAATAATTTTTTTTTAATTCATTAAAATTTGTATCCAGTCAAATTAAGACATTTAAATTGAGATGGAGGGAGTAATATAATATTAAGGAATAAGGATACTGATAAATATAACTCATTTTTGTAACGATAAGGGTATAAATGATTTTAACTATTAACGAATGAAAATTATGAACAATTTCCCATAGTTCAGGGACAAATATGAATTTTTTCCTCTTATTCTGATGTGGCATTTCTACCATCTTAGTAACTCAGTTGGTTGACTACCTGAATTTTTACGTTGTTGATGAGGGTTCGAATTCTCACGTTATATAATCCCCTTCCCCATTTCCCCTTTCCTTACCCCCAATTT
Organism: Lycium ferocissimum; assembly: GCF_029784015.1. Taxonomy (NCBI): domain Eukaryota; kingdom Viridiplantae; phylum Streptophyta; class Magnoliopsida; order Solanales; family Solanaceae; genus Lycium; species Lycium ferocissimum. The sequence goes on along the minus strand of NC_081350.1, from coordinate 42,316,488 downwards.
TAAAAGAAAAAAATTCAGAAATATATAAGTTGGTCACTTACATTACAAAAAAATAGCCCAAAACTTACATTACAAAAAATAGCCCAAAATATTCAAACATATACACACATATACCAACATATACAAACATTTAAGAAGGCAGAGAGTGAAATAGAGAGAAAAGTTTAGGTCATTTTTTGTAAGAATTAAAAAAAAAAAAAAGAGGTCAATTTTGATAGCATTGTTGCCCCAATTAACATACAGTGTAATTTTCTCATTTTAAAAAAGGCAAAATACATCAAAACCCCCCCGAACTATACCCGAAAAGTCGATATCACACTTAAACTATCCTGACGACCCATTACACACCTGAACATCTAAAAACTGAATTTATTACCACCCTACACGCTTATGTGGCATAAATTATAAAAATAATTAAAAAAGAAGCGCATGTATTAATCTCCTTTTAACAGTTTCCAGATTTAATCTCCTTGTATTCTCTCTCTCGTCACTATGTCAATCTCCTTCCTTTCTTCTTCATCTTTTTCTTTAATTTTTCAGATTTGCGGCTTCATTCCCTTTTTCTCCTTTATTCAGTTTCTTAGACATATTTTAATTACTTTTGTAGTTTTGTTTCTAAACTTCTAGATATTATAATACAAGTTGAAATGATGTAAAACAACAAAATATCGACCAAATCGAGTTCTTGAAGTTAAAATGGAAGCTTCATTGTTTTGCAGAAAAGAGAAGCTATAGTTTTTGGTGAAGTATTTGCTTTGTTTTGTGAAAAGCAAGTGAGCTTTGTGTAATTGTTTTCCTTTTTTTTTTTCTTTTTTCGGTGAGAATGAAAAATCATGGCACTTTTTTGGTCCCCTAGATTTATTTGAAAAAGGAGGTTCTTTTAAGATTTTCTTGTCATTGTGTGGTTAAAATTGAGTGGAGGTCAACAGATGGGAACTGATGTTTCTCCTTTTTTTTTTTTTTTATTATTATTATTTTGTTTCCAGTGATTTCTAAGGATTACAATCGGGTTGTGTAGCATCAATGACAGACAACAGTAAATTCTGTTTTATGTTGGTTTCCGTTTTTGTGTTGTTGGCTGTTGTAGTTAATGTGACATCGGCGCAAAACTATGTGCCCGGTGATGATATTCGAACCCTTCAAATGGGCAACAATGAAGGTGGTGGTGGTGATGGTGAAATGAAGAAGAAAAAAGATTTGGGAAGTGGGGGTGGGGGGTGAAAGTGGCGTGAGTGGCAGAAGAGAGGGTAGGGTTGAGAGGAAGAAAAAAGAAGGGTTTTGGAGGGGTGGCAGAAAGGTGGAGGAGAAGGAGGTGGGGTTGGGGGTGGCGGAATTGTGGAGGAGAGGGGGGATGGGGGAGGAGGGGAAAGGAAAAAAATATAAAATTAAAAATTAGAGGATTTTTTTGACGTGGACCGATGGACCGACGTTTGTACACTCTCCCCCAGTGCAACTGGTCATATTATATGAGGGAGTAAAAAAAATCATTTTTTCATATATTAGGTGTGTAATGGGTCGTGGAGATAGTTTAAGTGTGATATCGACTTTTCGGGTATAGTTCGGGGGGGGGGGTTTTGATGTATTTTGCCTTTAAAAAACTAAAAACAAAATATTAAGTGGGACCTACCAGTGCCACGTTGGCAATAAACAAAAATTATAAACCATTTAAAAAGCGCTAACTAACAGCCTTCCTTTAACACTTCCCGTTTGCTGTTATTTTTTTCCTCAAAGTTCCCTCCGTCCAATTCTGTCTTCATTCTCCTTATACAGAGAATAATAGTAAAAATAATTTAAGTAAAAGAAACAATAGTAGTAATATAATTTAGAGCATAAAATAGTTGTACTTAATAGAATGATAGATATAAATATCATTCATTTTTGTATCGACAAGGGCATATATGATTTCAACTGGGCATAATACATAGATAGACATCTTAAATTGGCCTCAGCTTGTCTCTACTGTATCTCGTGGACACCCAACACTGACATGACACATAAATTTGAAAGGTATCTCGATGATTATTTTGTAAGGTGGAGTGTTCAACCGACACAGTGGACACCAATACAGGTGTCTTGAATGATCAGTTTGTAAGTTGAAGTGTTCAAGTTTAAGAGCATTTATGTATTCCGCCTTTCAACTATTAATTAACAAATGAAAAATATGAACAATTTCACAATATAAGTGGGACCCAGCCGAAAATACAGTGCCACGTTGGCACTAAACAAAAATTATTAACCATTTAAAAAGCGCTAACTAACAGCCTTCTTTTAACACTTCCCATTTGCTGTTATTTTTTTCTCTCAAAGTTCTCTCCGTCCAATTCTCTCTTCATTCTCAAACAAAAACAATTCAAAAAGTTCAATAGTTTGCCCTTCGTCTTCTTCTTCGCCAATTCGATCAATCGTTACGATTGATCGAATTTTAATTAGAATTAAATGGCGAAGAACAGAGATGAGGAAGAAGAAGGACAACAACAACATAATAACAATAATAAAGTGGTTGTAGCATTGAAAGAGGAAGAAGAGGAAGAATTGGAGGAACAATTAGGCTCTAGTTTAACTCTTGAACGTGTAGCTGCTGCTAAGAAATTGATCGAAGATCATTATAAATCTCACATGAAACTCATTCAGGATCGTAAACAAAGGTTTAATTTAATTTCCTCATCATGATTCATGATCATGTATATATTATTTTTTATTATATGATTTTGAAATTTTAATGTTTATGTAAATGCGTTAGTGAAGCATTTATTTTTAATGCGACGTGATTATAAATTGCACATGAAACTTATCCAGGATCGCAAAGAAAGGTTTTCCTCGTCATTTCTCTTAGATTATATTATATGATTTTGAAATTTTAGTGTTTATGTAAATGCGTCTGTACGATATTTATTAGGAATGCTAAATGTGATTTTTAGAATATTTCAGATTTTGAATTGAAAATGTGTGCATTCTGTAGAAAACTTTAGATTTTGATCGAAGATCATTATAAATCGCTCATGAAACTCATAGGATTATGAACTTTCATGTAGGAATTTTATTTCGGATTTCATGTTTGTATGGCATTTATTTGGAATGCAACCTGTGATTTTTTTAGAATATTTTAGATTTTGAATTGGAAATTTGTGCAACATGTAGCTTGATAATCTCAATATGGTATGGAGGTTGATAGCTAGGTAAAAGTGATATGTAGTAATATGAACTTTTTTATTTTTGAACCCAAAATACATAGGCACAGCATCGGAATTTTGACAATTCTTTTCTGTATCCCCTCATGCATTATTGTCTATAAACTGTAGGCGTTTACTGCTAGAAAAGAAATTGGAAAGCTCCGGTGTACCAAAGGAGGAACAAATGGACTTTCTAAAGGAATTGGAAAGAAAAGAGACAGAGTATATCCGACTGAAGCGTCACAAGATTTCTGTTGATGATTTTGAGCTTTTGACGATCATCGGTAGAGGAGCTTTTGGAGAGGTTTGAGATTCTGTACCTCTTTAGATTGAAAAATATTTCATTCTTCAGGGATTGAGTTTTCCCCGCTATGTTTGTGTTATCTGGACCGTTCAACCTTTAAGACTGAATTGTAAAATATGAAATTATCAGAACTTCTATATAGTTGGTTTCTATGCCGTCCATTTCAAAGATCAACTGCTTCATAAGTTCATATGCTTAACCAGAAGGACATGTTCAATGAATTCCTTCCATTCTCATGCAAAATCCATAATCATTTTGTACCTTCTAAAGATGCTTAATTAGATTTTAAAAAATTTAATTAGACATTTAATAATTGGAGTCACTCATGATGCTTTTGCTTTTGTATCTCTCACTGTTCTTATGTAGCTCTGTGTTATAATAATTGCTGTTATTGGAGCACCCTAAGTAAGTTTGAAAATCTTAATTGTTTCCCAATGCTTCTGTAGTATTCAGGTAAATTACTAATGTTAGAAGATGTATTTCCTTGGTCCTTCTATTGGACATTAAGTGCTTGAACCTGTGACCTCTTGGTCACACAAAATGTGCTTCCTGTTTACCGGCACTTGCTTCTGATAATGAGGTTCTGATTCTTATTCAAATCTATTTTGCAGGTCAGGTTGTGCCGGGATAAAATATCTGGAAATATATATGCAATGAAAAAGTTGAAGAAGTCTGAAATGCTAAGTAGGGGGCAGGTGGGACCAGATCCTTCATAACATGTTTAAGGGGCCAAAAGGAATTTGCTTTCTGTTTTAAGAAGTGGTCTGATTTTCTTACCATCTCTTTATGTTACAGGTCGAACATGTTAGGGCCGAAAGGAATTTGCTTGCTGAAGTAGCAAGCCACTTTATTGTTAAACTTTTTTATTCTTTTCAAGATGCTGATTACTTGTATCTAGTAATGGAATATTTGCCTGGTGGTGATATGATGACGTTGCTTATGAGGGAGGAGACATTAACTGAGACAGTCGCAAGATTTTACATTGCTCAAAGTGTTTTGGCCATAGAGTCTATTCATAAGCATAACTACATTCACAGGTAGTTAATCCTATACACTGGAGTCTTACAAAAGATTTGAAATGATTTCAATGGTTTATGTCTTTTACATAATGTTTTTTTGCAGGGATATTAAACCTGACAATCTTCTTTTGGACAAAAATGGACACATGAGGCTGTCTGATTTTGGTCTATGCAAGCCCCTTGACTGTTCTAATTTATCTCCTATAAATGAAAATGAAGTGATGGATGGTGAGGACTCAAGTGGATCTGCTAACAAGGGAACTGGTTGGAATTCCCTTGAACAACTGCAGCATTGGCAAATAAACAGAAGAAAATTAGTAAGTTGGACATTATTAACAGAAACACAGCTTATCTCATGAATTATAAACTTAATCCAGAATCCTTATTTTTGTTGATTTTTCAAGGATCATAGATGTGCACTAGAAAAATTAATAATTGGAAGAAAAGTACTAGTAATATCTAGAACCAGAACAATTGGTTTCGGGAGAAAAATGTAGTTCTCTCCGTAGGTTTCGGACCTGGAGTATCGAATTAATCATATGCAGAACTATCTACCACCATTATTTCAGCTTTTGATAGTGTGAACTTTGTAATGTAATAAGGGAAACATAGCTCCAATAATTGGGTTGCTAAATGACATATCAATCAAGTCTATTGTGAACTTTAACCTTCCACATAAGATTTGAAAAATAGTATAAAATCACTTTTTCTTTCCTGTTATTTTGTTGAGTTTAGCACCGATACGTTGCTGCTTAAAAGTGTAATGTTTTGTTAAAACAAAAATCTTTTACCCAGTGTGGACCATCTGAAAAAATTGAAGTACTTAGAAGAACGTTGTTAAGACTGAAAGATAGAGCAGAATAACTAGTGTTGTGTCTTACTCTTATTTCTATTCTGGAGTAACAGATCTTGGTCAACACCTGTTAAGACAAGTCTACCCTTTTCCATTATTCATCTTCACATGAGTAATGGAAACGAACTAGAAACATCATTTACTATTCCTAGAAATGACCTTTTGTTACGACCTTAATTCCACGACATGTTTGTTAATTAGTTACCATAACCTTTAATATTACCTGTTTCTATGGCAGGCATTTTCAACAGTTGGCACTCCTGACTATATTGCTCCTGAGGTCTTACTGAAGAAAGGCTATGGAGTGGAATGTGATTGGTTAGTTTTCTTACTATTTGTCATTAACGTGGATTTTAACTAGCTGGTGTTTTAAATTTTTTGATATCTTTCCTTTTCAAAGTTTGAACACGACTGTTTCATGTACTTGTTGCGGAACATAGCTCACATGCTTCAATTATGTTTTTTCTTTTAGGTATGGTCACATTGAATAGACAATGTAAAGTTAGTAGACTTAATTCATTATCCTCTTTTCTCTTGCTTCATTCAGGTGGTCACTTGGCGCCATCATGTACGAGATGCTCATTGGTTATCCCCCTTTCTACTCTGAAGATCCGATAACGACATGTAGAAAGGTACAGTGATCCGCACAAGTGTGTGCCAATTCTTTTAGCAGCATTGACACTACATAATTTACAACTTTGGAAATGATATCTACTTTCTCATGTTCAACATTGATGACGGCACTGGATTATCCATTTATCCTGTGTGTTTAGCTAACAATCAAATTATCTTGTGAATACTTTGAAATACTTGTGTAGGGCTGGCAAAATGGTTAAAAGAACAAGTAACCATCCAATCCGACCCATTAGATGTGGGTTGGATAACCAATTTCTTAAAAATGGACATCCAGATAGATAATATGAATATCCATATTATCAACACCCATTTGTCTGCTTGTTATTTTTCATGAGTTCTTGCTTTCTGGGAGTCTAAGCTTATTTTGGCTTTTAGCTTGTGTTCTTAGCTGGCTATTCCTGAAACCATTGTTTATTCGGATATTCATATTATCCGTTGGTTAACCCACCTTTTTATTGTTTAACGCATTTTCGACCCAACCATATGTGATCCGACCAGCCCGTTTGCCACTCCTATACCTGTGCAACCTGTGCCATCCAATGGTAGTTCATTTAGGATTCTTATGTAGTATGATTTAAATTCTATGTCTTGACACTTGTTCTGGTTCTACAGATTGTTCATTGGAGAAATCACGTAAAATTTCCAGAGGAAGCAAGATTGACTCCTGAAGCCAAAGACCTGATCTGTAGGTTGCTTTGTGATGCTGAAAATCGTCTTGGTTGTCGAGGAGCAGATCAAATAAAGGTTGGTGTAACAAGGAAAGTCTTATTTTGAATCAATTATAGAATCTTATGTTTTATTCATGAATATAATCAGGCTCACCCCTGGTTCAAAGACATAAAGTGGGATAAACTTTATGACATGGAGGCAGCATTTAAGCCAGAAGTCAATAATGATCTAGACACACAAAATTTCATGAAGTTTGATGAGGTGAATTACCATCTATATCTTATTCCATTTCTGTCTTCTTTTTCCAAATTTTAGAGTAAGTTTGTGAGAAGTGATATTTCATCTTCGTAACCCAATCATGACAGTATGTCCACATGGTTCGCTAATACACAAGCTACATTAGTGTTTATGCTGTGATCAAAAGTTAACCTTGGTGATCTTATGACCTTTGTTATTTTGGTAGAGGATACAGAGTGTAATATGTGGGTTCACGGGACCCAACAGCTTTTGCCTAAACCCTATATATGTATTAAAATATCCACTAAATAACTATAAATATTTGATTGTGAACCCAGTTATTATTGTACACTAACTTGCAGTTGTTGTGGGAGAACCCATAAACTTCAAATCGTGGATCTGCATCTGCAATGGAACATGTTATCAACTTTTTCATACTTAAATCCTACTCTTTTTCATTTGAGTGGGAGTAAGGATATTATGGGGAGAAGGCAGGGCTAGCTAATCCTTTTTTCTCATGTTTCCCTTTTCTGATGACAGTTCCATATTGATCTGATTCAATTTTAGTTGCTATCCTTCTACAAAAGGCTTAAACTCTATGATTTGATTAGTACAAGTTTATATGGTTATATTCAACCATGACGAGATTAAAATTCCACTAAGGGTATGTTTCCACCTAAGTATTGGAGGGAAGAAAAGTAGAGTCCAGAAGAAGTGAAAAAGTAAAAGAGGTCAATTAAAAGCAAAATGAGAATGAAAAGCAGAATTGAAGGATCGAAGCTAATTCTTATCACCAAATGCACAGGACCATTTTCTGGATAAAACTGATAAAATTAACACTTTTTATTTTCATTTGAATATCCTTAAGCTTCGGTTTGGATGATCAATTTTATGTTCATGTTTAACTGCTGTTGATAACAATGCTTAGTTGAGAATTCTTTCGCAACTGATGTAGATATGCAACTCACTGCAGGCAAATCAAGCACCAGCAAAAAATAGTTCAGGACCCCAAAGAAAGGTGAGTTTTGTTTTGCCACGATGAGTAAAGTAGTCTTATTTGAGCAAATCTGAAAGTTTTAACATTTTATTTTGGTTTCTATAATGTATGTGAGAAATTTTACATGAAATTTTGCTTAGAATTTAGATTTTATGGGATGTCTAACAGTTTTACTAGCTAAGTTTTACAAGAAGAGTCAGGAGTGTAAGTTTCAGATATGTGCTATTGAATTTAGACTCATAATAGCGTAGATGACTAGTGCTTATGTATGTCATGATGATATATCTTTTGCATCTCTACGTTCCATGCTGAATGTAATCATGTTTTGCTGTGCGTCTTGCTATAATCGTCTTTGACATTTTCTTCTCCAGCTTACTTTTCTGATTCTCCTTTCCAGCACACCTTTTCTTCCCATGCCGTGCTTAAATAAATCTTTTTCTGTTGTAATTTTTATTTTGGCAGAAGCGTCTGATTCCCGAAGATTTAAGTTTTGTTGGCTACACCTACAAGAATTTTGAGGCTGTCAAGGGATTGCGACATTCTTCAGGTATTGACTTGGGATATACTCTCAGACCAATAGTTCTATAATTTTCTTTTTGAAGTGAGCTCATGTTGCATGCTCTATCATCTATTATGTCACTGCTAATTCTTATGCATGTTGTGACATGTTTAAGTACTTGGCTGGTAAATTATTTATGTATAATACTCACATGTGTTGATATATGTCTTAATGTCTTCATTGGACTAAAGTTATAAGTAGGTTAACCTTCTGTGTACCAGCTTCAATTTCTCGTGGATGATTGGTCATGCCACAACTCAACATTTTATGTACTAGCTGGATACAGAAAAATTTGATATCTTGCTGATTGTTTCAACTTTCATGTATAATGTTGTGTATGTGCTGGTTTCTTGAATGAGCTGTCTATAGTAGGTTTAAACTGTTTGGAGCCCTACTTTGATTGCTCTCCTCTCCTAGCAAGTATATTAAAAGGTTTTTAACTGCCATTATATCCTTGTAGGAGATTCTGCAGTGGATTTCTCAGGCAAGTGTTCAATCGATGAGAACGAAATGCTTGTCCATGCTGCATCAGCAGATACTGTATCTCTGTGATGAACGCCAAGTTTTGCGATAAAACTGACTGATCAACATGCCATTTTTATGGTTTCTGGAGGTAATACATTGTGACTTCAATTCGAGTTCCGACCTTTGCTCCTTTGTCCATAAAGCAGATTGCCATTTACAACACTTTAACTGCAAAAGTGACAATATAGTATCTCTGGGTAGGTTTCTTGCAGCTATCAATAGGAGAGTTTTTTTTTTTTTTTTTTTTTTTTTTTCTCCAAACTTGAAAAGTTGTGTACAAACACTAAGAGATCATTTAATTAGAGACCCCTTTTCTTATCCCCAGATTTTGTAGATTCACTCACACAGCTGGACCAAGAAAATGGGGAATTCAAATAGTTTGCTTCCGTCTAAATCAGTGATTGTATTTTTTCCGGTAGCTAGAGGTGTCAAATGAGCGAGCTGGATTTGAATGGGTTGAATCTATGAATGGATCAACAACAACATACCCAGTGCATTCCTACAGGAATCTATGATTGGACCGTGACCAAAATTTCGATACGCCTAAAGTTTGATTGGAAAAAAAATGGATAAGAGCTATACCCCAACCTGCCCAACTTAAAAGCGTTTCTCCATTTGATTGTTTCATTTCTATCAATATAATTCAATCTAGCTATAGGTTGATGTTGATTAGGGGTGATAAACAAACTTGAGTCCTACTCCTAAGGATAATAAAATCATAAAACGACATAATCAAGTAAATCTATTATTGTATTTTTCCGGCAGCTAGAGGTGTCAAATGAGGGAGCTGGATTAGAATGGGTTGAATCAATGAATGCACAATAACCGAACAGTTCGATACAACTAAAGTTTCACGGGATAAAAAATGAATATAGTTATAACCCAACCTACCCAACTTAAAAGCGTTTATCCATTTGTTTGCTTCATTTATTTCAATAATTCAATTTAGCTATGAGTTGCTAAAAATGGTCAACTTGAAATCTCAAAGGAAGTTCCAGAAGAAAATGTAGCGCTGGATATTCCCAATTAGTCACATTGTGGATGTAACTTGCAAGTCATGATAAAGTAAAAGGGAATAATTGCATACTTTTAGCCTTCCATTTTATGAAAGCTAGCTTCATACAGGATTAGCTATATCTATATTACTTTCAATAATATTGGTGGGATGTATTACCATGATAACCATTATGACTAAAAAATATTGCAGTTGAAAGATTGATTTAATATGCTTCACGAGAACTTTTCGTGTTCTGATATACTTATACACTGCCCTTAATTTCCATAAATCTTTAGACATGCAAAACTTCAATATAGAAAACAAAGTTGATTCATTGAAAGGTCTCTAAATTGATCATTAGGAGAAATGAGAGCTCAATAATTTTACAATCAATACAACACTAACAATAAACAAGTTTATGTGCCAAAAGATAGAGGTCAAATTGTAAACCAAAACACTTGCACCCAGGATTAATGTAAAAAATGAGCCCTATGAAGAGGGATATCTGGACTACTTGTTCCCTTGAATATAATATATTAAAAGAAAATGTCATAGTTACACACCCAACGCTACCTAACGCAAGCTTGAGAAGTACAATTATGGCTGCATCTGCTTCACTTGGTTCTCGGCGCCTCCTCAAAAGGCTTTTAATTTTTGGAAAGTCACAAACTCACAATTAGAAAAGCTACTTGGCCAAAGTTCTGGTTGATGACCATCACTTGCAAGGCATTCTAGAAAATCTGTGAGAATAAGAAGTCAAATAAGTTTTAAGAATGATGGCACACCTACAAGCCATTTTGGGCAATAGGATACAATTGCAATCTTGGAAATATCAGATTGGATAAAGAACTGCACATACATTACAAGGCTCCTCACAATATAATCACTGAAATCACACCAGTTGAAAAGATTCTGAAGCTCTTTCAGTTACATATATAAGTGAAATGAAACAAATCAAAAAAAAAGAGCACAAGTACAATAAACGAGGACGATTAATCATGACTTTAAAGTAAGATCTGAGCAGTAACAGAAAATCCAGTGACGGGGACAAACAAACAAATATTTATAGAAAAAAATTCACCATTTTCTTTCATGATAAATTGTCAAAAGCCAGACACTGGCAAGGAGTTTGTACGAGCAACAATATACAGTTTATGAAAGAATATTGAGAGGCTAAACCAAACTTGTGAACGATGAAGCAGCATCATATTTAAAGATTCCAGTTTCAAAAACAATAAAGGAGTTTCTGGAATAGGGATTTTAAGAATTCATTTCTAATTTTTTCCTTCTAGGCATTTTGCTCTCTAATGCCAGTGTACATATTCATTTACCACAAGAATGTGTTGGATGAAAACAAATTTATAATCGAGCCAAAACAAGCTATGCAGTATTTGCCCCTCATGAAAAAATAAAACCAAGTAGAATAGAGGGATTGAAGTTGCCGATTCTACAAAACAAGTAAAGCTATAGATAGAAGGGGAAAAAAAAAAAAAGGAAGAAGAAGAAGCAAATGCAGGACTTAGATATCAGTGGCAGCACTGATACAGTTCGCTTTTTCTTTTCCTGTTCATAAATTATTGCATACAGTAATAGTTATCTGCAACAGTTACGATGTTGAATAGATTGTTGATATAGATGCTGAGGCTCTTGAGATGAATCTGAGAGGGTGATCCTTTTCTGACTTCTCTTTTTTCTTTTACCCTCTCTCCCCAGAAAGAAGTTGAGCTATTGCTTTTTACTTTTCACTATGATTTCATTTACTACGTATGAAAGGTGGTCTATGATTTTACGAATTGGTTTCTTTGCGATCACTATTCCGTACCCATGTTTCCAGACCAAGAGAAAAGAAAATTTGCACCAAAGACCCTCAAATATATAGTAGAGTATACTTATAATAGACACAAGAATTTCCTGCCTTAAATTAATTTCTTTTGTAAAAGCTACAAAAGGAGTAAACTACCGAGGATTGAAAATGAATCAACAAAGTTTTACGCAAACATACCAATTATAGCTCATTGAGTGTTGCCAATGGAGGTCCTGCGGATGTGAAGTAAGATCCAAGATCAACATCCAGGTCATCGTACATGGTGATGAAAGGGTGACTCTGTATTTCATGAATCCCAAAACAGCCACTAAATTAGTAATTGATCAATACACAAACCTCGAGAAAGACAAAAAAAAAGTGATTTTCACCTACCATGAGTTCATTTGCTGACAATCTGTCCTTCTGGTCCTTCTGGACACTGAAACAAGTTATTGTGTAATGAGCTACCAAACCAGAAAAACAACATCTAGCAGACACTCATACGGCAATCGGATTAATAGTTCCAGACGGGAGAAAATGACAAAATTGGACCTTATCTTTGGTGGTAGGTTCAAAATAGTCTCTTAAGTATCACTTCAGCAGTTTTGGTCCTTTAAGTTTGCCAAAAGTGAGCACTTTTGATCTCTGTCAGATATTTACCATAGTTTGATTGTTAAATTTAATTTGAAACTGTGAAAATGAAAATATCTAATGGGAACTCAGATTTGGAAGTACATATTTTGTAGTTTATGTTATGTTTGGTCTATTTCAAGAGTCTAATGCAACTTTTTGAGGTGCAATTTCTAGTATTTTTGGTCTATTTTTGTGTCAGGTGTAGTCTTTTGTGTTGCGGTTTCTGGAATTTTGATGGGAATTTCTTGTGTTTTTTGGTTAAAAAGAATTTCCGCAGTTTTGGTTAAATTTAACAATTAGAGTATGGTAAATATTTGACGGAAACCAAAAGTGCTCCGTTTGGTAAATATTTGACGGAAACCAAAAGTGCTCCGTTTTGGCAGACTTAAAGGACCAAAACTGCTCATTTGGTACTTAAGGGACCATTTTGATCATTTTCTCTACATAACTACATTGCCAGCTCAGATCTAATGAGGATTGTAGATTTGGAAGTAAGCTGAATCTGAAACTATAGGTGCTTACCACGCAGATATGAATGAGCAGAAGTGAGGAGAAAATTGGTCAGGAGGTGCACAAGGTGCTGGTTGGTCAACTATAGTTTCCATAAGTTCATAAACATTAACCCATCCTTCATCTCCCTCGGGTGGGGTATATGGGAAATGACCTGTTGCACACTCGAGCAAAACTAAACCCAAGCTCCAAATGTCACTTTTGTAACCATAGGCACCTCCTGAAATTCTCTCTGGCTGTAGCAGACAACAGAACATCAGCAACTTGGAGGTTTTTACCATATGCAAGATTGTACTAATAAAGTTGTAGAAAAATATTTCTGTCTTATTTATGACTAAGAATTAGAGAAAATGACAAAAATTGTCCCTCATGTTTGAGAGTAGGTTCAAAATAGTCCCTTAAGTATGCACTTAACAGTTTTGGTCCTTCAAGTTTGCCAAAAGTTTAACATTTTTACTCTCCGTCAAATTTTACAGAACTTTGTCTGTTAGATTTGACAGTAACTATGAAAAAGAGATTTCATTATAAAACATGAAAAGAATCCCATCAAATCCTAAAATATGCAACACCAAAAACTACATTGTACACTAAAAAAATATTTTAGAGAAAAAAAAAAAAAAGAAGCAAAAATTACAACTTGGAAAGCTGCACCAAACTCTAAAAATAAAAAATAGCAGAAACTACAAAAATTGTACCTCTTAATGTGAGTTTCCGCTAATTTCCTTTTTTCATAGTTCCCGTCAAATCTAACATAGTTCGGTAAATATTTGACGGAGACAAAGTGTAGCTTTTGGCAAACATAAAAGACCGAACTTATTAAGTGCATACGTAAAGGATTATTTTGAACCTACCCTCAAACATAAGGGATCATTTTTGTCATTTTCTCGTAAGAATTGCCTACTCGCTTTTACAAATCAGAATGCAGATACTCACAGACATATAATTGTATGTGCCGACAAAGGTATTAGCCAGTCCAGATGTGCTTGCCAGTACTGCACTCACACCAAAGTCGGTGATTTTGACATCACCTCTGTGATTGATTAGCAAATTCGAAGGTTTCAAATCCCTGTGAATAATATGCTTCTCATGATGAAGATACCACAAGCCTTTGAGAACCTAAATGGTAAAGGAACAAGGTTGATAACATTAGTACTTGAACAAATTCTTTCTTGCGGAATTCAAATTGTTCACTGGCTACCTGTTTGCAGATGGCAGCAAGATACCGTTCGGGTATTGTATTGACTTTTTTCAGAAAATCTGCTAGGGAGCCACCGTCCATATACTCCAAAATGATTGAGATAGCACCATTATCAAAGAATGACTGATAGCATACGACAACAAATGGACACTGGGATGACTGATTAATTCTCAGTTCTTGAGCTATATGCTTGCGCATGGACTCTTCAATATTCATCTGAATAACCTGGATGAAAGAAAACTGCTGGTCATAATGGGAAACAAGAAAGTATAATTGATAAAATAAGGAGGCAGTGATATGCACATGAAAAATCAGACACCAGAGAAACTTAATGCATTTATTCATTTAAGGTGTGTTCGGTATGGAGGAAAACATTTTCTTCCAATTTTCCCATGTTCGGTTGGTCAAAATTTTTGGAAAACATTTTTTCTAGGAAAACAAGTCCTTAAAAATGAGAAAGTGACTTCCCTAGTGGAAGTAGGGAAAACAAGTTCCATACGTGGCATTCTACATTGATTGTGCTCTCCCCACCCTCCAAGACACCTCATCTTCACCCACCGCCGTAGCCCCCATCCCCAACACCCCACATCCGTACCCCCCACCCCCACCACCCATAACATTTTTTTAGATTATATACAAGTGCTTTTAGGATAATATTTTTTGTTTACCTACCGAACACAAGAAAATAAGTAAAAAACCGACTTATTTTCCTGGAAAACATTTTCCTTCATACCAAGCACACCCTTAGAGGACAAATCTTTTAAGGTAGTCCGAACACAGTAAGTTGAAAAACAATTCAGCCAGTAGATTGATGGAGATCGCAGTGACATTTATTTAAAATATTTAAGTGAATAAAACTCTGATAATTAAAGATCTGTTGACATCTGCTGAAGGATTGTCCAGTAGACAAACCCCTCCATCAGCATTGCAAAGAACTAATCATCCTTCTTCCCCTGCGTATGCAATCAAGAATTCAAGGCTTGAGTGTTAAAGAAGTGCTTCCTTTGTCCCAATTTACGTGGCACCATTCGGATTTCAAGAGCCAATCTTTTTAAAAGGACTGTCACACCAAATTATTGAAACATATCAAACTGATATGTAAACAATCTGCTGCTAGTCAAAGGAATCACCAACAACCAAGATAAGCAGAATAGAGATGGAAGCCATATATACCTTGAGAGCGAAAAATTGCCCAGTCCATTTATGCTGAACCAGCCGCACAATACCACCATTTCCCTTTCCAATAACTTTAACTGCTTCAAAATCAGCTAAGCATAACTGGTTGTCTGCTGGCTGTATAACTGTAGGCTGAAGAAAAAATTGCAAATGCCTGAATAAATACGCCATGATAGTTGGAATTGATTGCAAAAGTGCATACAAATGAAGATGTAAAACATAAAATGTCCGGTCTGGATTACTACACTCAATTCCAAGCAAGTTGGCATCGGCTAAATGATTGACTATCCTTGTCACTCCATTTAAGCCCGTCACAGTCCAATACTATTAAAAAAAGGGTAGTTGCTCTAGCACTAGAAGTTCTCTGCATTTTATACTGGCATATAAATACCTAACAAGACTAAAAGACTCCTATCAAATGTTGGACTTAAAGTAAGCATACTAATGTGACTAAAACTGAGTCCCAACTGATTGGTATCGCTTATATAAAATATATTTCCAGGTCTAGATTTAAATGCTTAAGTTACAATTTGGACCCTTCATATAAGATGAGTTCCTAATGAGAGCTTTAATATCAGGATTCCAACGAGCAGCTCAATATATTCAGATCCCTCTAATTTAGCTTGCATTTCAATTTCTTCATAAGCTGGTTATGAATACGCATTAAAAAATTTGAATTCTTTGTGCATTTAACGCTGTTAGCTAAACATTTGAGTAATTCAAACCTAAAAATTCCTATGGCAAGTTAAATAGTAAGATGCAGTAAAAAGCAATTCAATCAAACCCACAGCTGCAACTTCACTCTGCGAGACAATTCGAACTCCATCTCTATTCACCAAAAGATCCCCATCCTTAAATGTCCCTGATTCAGTCCTATACAAAACAATCCCAATAAAGGCAAATCATCAAAATACATAAGCATAGCAAAAGATACACAAATATAAGAGATATAAGAAGTGGATCTTAGGTTAGTAGACCACTGCACAATTTTTTTTTAATGTTTAGCTGACATGAATTTAGCATAAAAATATATTCTTGGAGACACACACACACACACAAAAGCATAGCTAAAGAGAGACAAAAGTAAGAGATATATGAAGTGGATCTTAGGTTAGTAGACACACAATACCACTGCACAAACTTCTATTTTTTAATAGTTGATATGAATTTAGCATAAAAATATAATCTTGGAGACATTTAACGCACACATATATAAGCATAGCTAAAGAGACACAGAAATAAGAGGTATAAGAAGTGGATCTTAGGTTAGTATACACACAATACCACTGCACAAACTTCTATTTTTAATAGTTGATATGAACTTGGCATAAAAATATAATCTTGGAGACATTTACACACACGTATACATAAGCATAGCTAAAGAGACACAAAAATAAGAGATATATGAAGTGGATCTTAGGTTAGTAGACACACAATAGCACTGCACAATTTATTTATTTTTAGTTGATATGAATTTAGCATAAAAATATAACACACACACACACACACAAAAAAAAAAAAAAAAAACACACACACACACACACACATATATATAAGCATAGCTAAAGAGAGACAAAAATCAGAGAGATAAGAAGTGGATCTTAGGTTAGTAGACACACAATACTACTGCACAATTTATTTATTTTAGTTGATATGAATTTAGCATAAAAATATAATCTAGGGGACATTTACACACACACACACAAACATATATATATGGAGAGAGATATTACAGGAATTTGGAGAGATTAACTTCATCAGGAGGTGGAAGAGAAAGTTTAAGATTAGGAGCAAACGATCCTTTCTTCATAACTAAATCTTGCAAAAACACAGTAAAAAATTGCTTCTTTTGGCAACTTGGGGTTCTTGAATTCTTCTTAAAAGTTCACTCTTTTATAGATATCTTGAAGGAAAAATGCTTCTTTTGGCAACTTGGGGTTCTTGAATTCTACTTAAAAGTTCACTCTTTTATGGAAATCTTGAACAACCAAAATGAAAGCTGCTTCCAGGCAACTGGGGTTTTCGTAATTCTTCTTAAAGTTTTGTTTTTTATGGAAATTTTGATGGATCAAAGTTGAAATTGCTTCCAGGCAACTGGCTATTTTTGTATTCTAGTTAAAGATCACTCTTTTATGTTTTTCTTTTTTTTTATGGCGGAAAAAATGGGAGCTTTGGGCATGTGTGTAGTTGGGTCAACTGGAAAGACTCGTGCAGGAAGTCTTGCAAATAATAGCAGAAATTATGAGGTGGTTGTATACTTGTATCTATCAGCTTGACTAGGAATAAAAAAATTATACAAGAGATATAAAAATAGTAATTTAAAGAAAAGGAAAATAGTACTCCATCCAAGTGTGTTTGGTACGGAGGAAAACTATTTTTTTTATATTTGATTGGTCAAAAAAAAAAAAAAAAAAAATTAAGCGAACAAGTTATTTAAAGATTTAGAAAATAGCGAAAATAAATCGCATAGGTGACATTTCATAGTACAATTATGTAATACTCACCAACCAACACACCCCATCTCCATTACTACTTCATCCTTAGGCCCTCATGCCAACCCCGACTTTTACCAATAGAATAATATTTTCGGTTGAATTATCAAACATTAGAAAATAAGCAAAAAAAATTTACTTATTTATCATAAAAATATTGTCGTAGTAAACATTTTTCCTTCATACCAAACTCAAGTTTCATCTCAATTTACGTGACATTATTTTCTTTTTAGTCAGTCCAAAAAAACACAATATTATATATTATAATAATTTAAGTTTAAAATACCAATTTTATCTTTAATGAGATAATTTATAATTGGATATCTACGATTTATTTGGAAAAAAAAATTGTATCAATTTGATCTTTCCACTAATACTTTCATTCTCCCTGCTATGATACTGATAAAGAGCCCTCTTCCTTCTTTGCGACATAGTTGTTGAGACAGACGTTGTAGTCATGGAAAAAAAAATGCCATCTGTGTCAAGGCAGTGGCGGAGCCACATGACACCCTTTTGTCGAAAAATTATATTGTATAAATACAAAAAAAAGATATTTTTTTTTTATGTATATATACTATGTGTTGAACCCCCCTTAATTTCGTCGTATATTTACTTTTTTTATGTTTTGATACCTCTTAGTAAAAATTTTAGTTCCGCCACTGTGTGAAGTATGTTGAGATAGCTTCTTCCTTCTCCGTGCGTTATAACATCACATAAATTGAAAAGGATGGATAGATTTGAAGTAAATAGATAATGATGGAGCTGTGTGTGTGAGAGAGAGAGAGTGAGTGGGGAAATGAGTGGGAAACAAGAAGAAAAATGATTAAAACACTTGTCTGAATAATAGGATTACTCTTGCTGACTTTTATTCTGTTGTGTTGTGTGGACAATCTCCTTTCACTTTCCTTTTTTCCATTTTTGCCTCTTTCTTCCCTTTTTCCTCTTTTTACTTTGTTTTATTGTTTATTTATAGGTCTTGTTTGAACATTCTTTTCGAAAAATACATATATTGATTAGAAAAGCTTTTTAAGTGGGGATGGGGGCAGTCACTAAAAAAAAAACAAATACTATTTGGATAATTATTTTTAAAACACTTTAACACAAGTTACTTTCACCAAAAAAGAGTGACCGTTTGGACAAAAGAAGAAATATTCTCAAAAAAGTATTTTAAAATATTGTTTGATTATATATCGGAATGTTTTTGGTTAGTTTTTCTAAGATGAATTTTTCAAGTTTGAATGAATTATTTAATTCTATTCACAAAATTTTAATTTTTTTTTAAGTGAAATGCATGTTCAAACACAATTTTAACTTCTAATACATTCAACTTCAACTTCAGCTTCAAAAACATTTTTTTCAAGTTTGACTCAAATATAAGTGCAAACTCTTATTTCGTCTAATAATTTTATGAAAATTTAATATGGCTGTCAAATGTCATATCAGTTAAATGAACAAAGCTTACTTGTTCCTCCCATATTTATACCAAACTTAATGTACATATTTACATACATAAGTTATTGTCAATTATAGTTAATTAATGCTCCATCTCAATTCATCTATATAGTTAATCATGATAAGTTAATAGTAGTATAATTTAGTGTAAATACGAGGGTGAATAATATTTTTCGAGCTAATTAAACTGAGTCTTGAAAGCTTGTCATATTGTGAAACAGCTTTCCCCATCTCTCTATTTTGTCCAAAACACCACACTTTGTTCATGCCGGCTATTGCGCAAAGGACCAGATTGACTCTCGACACCGACTCAATTGACTACACCAATCTGCACATATAATATTAAAAAACTAAAAAAAAATTGAAATTGGTTATTCGCTAATTTGTGTCGGAAATCTTATGAAAAATACTTAAAAATTCTCGTAGCTTGAAGGGTGTCAAAGACACTGCCCTTAAAATCTTAAAACAAGATATTTAAGGCTAAATCAAGATCTTTAAAGATAAAGCGGAGAATAAGCTACAAAGATTTATTTTGGTAGAAAATTCAGCAAAAGAGAGAATGTTTTTTGTACTCTTGGCATTTCTCACAAAAGGAAGAGTGTGTGTATATATAGGTCAAGGAGATTAATGAGGCTAAAATGGGTGAATAAACAATATTGTCATAATTCTGATAATGGCTAGTAACGGCCGGAAATAAAAGCTCAGTTATATGGTTACTATGATGCATTAACTTATGGTGGATGAATGTAGATATTTCATTCACATTAATCTCTAGAGAATCTGGAGATATTCTTAGTCAATGATGACACTTCCCTCTTGGGATATATTCTTATTTTTTTTTCCTAATAATTTGCTCGTAGCTAACAGATTTTTATGATAATTCACCGTTAAATAGAATAGATTTTAATGTTTAGCTACAAAATTTGTTCGTCTAATTCCTATTTTTTCAGTAGCATATACTTTCTACAAAGATCTTCTTCTCTCTCCATTGACAACAAAGATAACGAGGCATTGACCATTTTGGCACAAATCTGATGTGCCCATGATGTTGAGTACTTGAATTGTGTTGCTGCTATTTGTTTTGAGTGGATACAATTTTCACATCCAAGTCAATATCAATCTGTTGGTCTAAAAATCTCAACTCTAAATGCTCTTTCCCACAAAAACTTCTACCAAATTATTGTTAGAAAAATATTATTTTCTATTTAATATCTCAAAAATAAAAGGACTATTTCTATAACGTTTTTTATTGGCTTTAATACAAGGACTTGATTCTATTTTATTAGCCTTACTTGCAGAATTCATTTGACATTTTCAAACGGTAGTATTATATTCAATTTGTTAATTAATGATCTTAATGACCAAATATTGTCTTTATGGTCATTTACTACTCTTAATATTTTTGGACGTTGGCATATGATTAATACATTGGACGTTGGCATAGATCCTTCTTGTGCTCATGTTGTTGGATATGGAAATATCAAGGGACAACTTCTACTATATATGTTCCTATGTCTTTTCTTTTGTGGATGAGACAGAGATAGAGAATACGATAGCAAAACATATTTCCTCTCATATATTTTAGTATAACACTTTATCATATATTTTATTCTTTGGGTTGTATAAGATAAATTTTGTTAGATTAAGGCTCATTACATTTTGTCTTAAAAAGAACATTGAATGCAGGGGATACGCGACGGGTGAAATATCCTTAACGATAGTGCCATTGGTATCTTTTTACGAAGAATTCTCCAAGAGTTCGTGATCAAGTATGTTCCTCAGCTTAGAAGAAGTTCCTACAAGTGTTTATGATGAAGAGAAGTCCCTACAATTTTTCGTGATGAAGTATTTTCTGTAAGATTTCCAACAATTATAGAAATTCATCTTATTTGTACACTGAACTTGGTTTTTCCAACATTGTGCGTGCAATGATCATGGGGCAATAGTATAGAAATTCCTCTTGTTTGTATATGTAAGACTTATTTATACCTGAAAGATAGTAACAACGCACGGGTGAATTGCGATTTATTTCTTGGACAATCATCTTTAGAATTAATACTTTTGTTGCATTTTACATGAAGTGTTTGACTTGAATCGAAAGCAAAAAACTTTTGACATATATATGCTAAATGTATCATACTTTAGTATTTTGTGATCTTCAATAATACACCATGCAAAATTCAATAAGACTATGTTGATAATGGCAAAATAAGAATATGAAAGGAGTAACATATTCCGAATTTTCATTATCTTCTTTTAAAATTTCAAAATATATTGACAATATAGGTGAAAAATGGAGTAACGTTTTAGATGATTTGAATTTCTTATGAAAAAGTTATGATTTTTGTACTTCTACTCGGAAAATTTGATCTCATAGCTCATTATAAATGTCGTTTTAGCTATATGCTTTTTTCAAATGAAATCAACAAAAAAATAACACAAAGAGATCATTTCATCTAATTTTCTCTCACTAGTAGGGGTGTACAGAGAAAACCAACAAACCGCACCATATCGATAATTCGAGTCAAATCGAAAAAAAAAACTCAGCTAGTAATTTGGTTTGGTATTGAAAATAAAAACCCGATCATAATTGATTTGGCATAGTTTTAACTAAAAAAAGTCAAACCGAACAAAACCAACCCGACGTTACACGTATACACTTTTAAAAAATATTTTATACATAAAACATTTATTTATATGCAATTTATAATTATTATTTTTAAAAAAAAATTCACATATTATTTCAAACTTGGACTTAAAATTTTGAATGGTACAATAAATTTTATAGCCCATAGATGTTAGTAACTCAAATAAAATTCAAATCAAAATTACCTACTAATGCTAACAAAAAAATTCAATTCTAACGCTAGGAATAACAACAATATTTATTTCTTAGTTTTGCAATGGTTTAGACAGCGTAAAATAAATAATTTAATTTAGTTTTTTTTTTAATAGTATTTAGTCGTAATTTTAAGATGACTTAATTAGAACCTTTAGATTTTGATCATTTTCATTATGGCTTAGTGATTTGATTATAATTTTTGTTGAATATTTTAGTACAGTGTCATTATTCATCTCATATTTTGAGTTATTTTGTTAAGAAACACTTTAATTAGATAGTTGCATCTTACTAGGACTAAAGAAATATTTGAAACACATGTTATAACTTATATGTTTTGTATGAAGACTTTATCAGGAAAAACCCGAGAAAACTGAAAAACTCGAGAAAACCCGAAGTCGAAAAACCCGACTTTTATTGGTTTGGTTTGACTTATAAATTTAAAAATCCGACATAATTGATTTGGTTTGGTATTTGAAAAATCCTTACCAACTCGATCCATACTTGAAGTCATGAAGATCAAATGTTACAGTCCGAGAACTGATTGAAATATCGAAACATAAGGGACGCGATTGGAAAAATATATACAAAATTCTAAAGTCTCAATCTCCATTAGCGAAACTCAGAATAGAGACCTTCAATTTTATTCCTAGTTTTGAATAAGCATGGATTTGCACATGCTGTTTTTTAACTTATTTTCTTTACTAGATAACTAATGAAAGATAAATAATACAAAAAAATAAATTTAGGGATTTATAGGACCTCACATGGTTTAAGTATGTGATTGACAATTTCACCATAATTTAGGTGTATTTATATGCTACATCCCTATTTTTCATTTATTTCATAACATCACATGATTTGAAATTCTTACAAAGACATTCAGCATTTTCACAAACAATTTTCCTCTCACGAGGTTCACATTTCAGAGTCAGAAATATAACGACAATATCAAAACTTGAAGAGGAAATAAGATCTCTTGATCTCTTACAATTTGAGTAGAAGGACCCAATTGCAAACATATATATACAAAATTCTATGGTCTCTATCTCCTTAGCACAACTCAGAACTCATTCCTAGAGTTTAATTCTCAAAAAAAAAAAAAAAAAAAAAAAAAAAAAAATCCAAACTTCGTCTTTTAAATTTGGCGGTAACTGTGAAGGAAAAGGAAATTAGCCGGGAACTCATATTTAGCTAGCGTTTGGCCATAGATTTCCAATTTTTTTTTTTGAAAAACTTGATTTGGTGAAGTTTTTCAAGTTTTGAAAATGTGTTTGACCATGGTTTTTTAAAACATATTTCACTTTTTGTTTTGGAAAACATAAAACATTACTTATGCCATAAGTTATAGAAACTATCAAGAATACCCAACAATACAAAATATACATACTTGTTAATCCCAAATTATGCAGAACATGATATTTTAATTACGATTGCTAATAATACACTTACTAGCTACTACAATTCAAATTACAAAATATAAAGATCCATCAGAAAAACATTGCATAAAAGTAAAAAAACAACGGTAGTCAAAGAAAAAAAAAACTAGCTATTCTTTAGTAATAATATTTTTTTCTTTTTTTTTGTACGAACAAATTTAATTTTTGTTCACTTTATAGAAGTGGTGGGTTTGAAAGGTGGGTCCCTTTGATTCTTGGTTAATTGTAGAAACATGATAGATACGACTTTAATGGAGGAACTTGGTAGTTAGATTTAGTTGGGTCATAAATAGATGAGATTTTTTTTTTTATAAAATACAAAAGTTTGAGGTAGTTTTAGAAGTTTTGAAAAGGTCAAAACATAGATCTTGGCCAAAAACGAGCTAATTTGAACAAATTACAATGAGAATTTGAAGATTAAACAAAAATCCACTATCAAAATTTTATGATCAAACAAATATTTGAAAACAAATCAGGTCATTGAAATATCTAGTTCTAGAAGTTTTGAAAATCTATGGCCAAACGGGAGGCATGTTTTCAAGCCATTTTTGTAACCTTTGCCGTTTTTTATTTACTTCTATAGTTTGAATGCATGCAGCCATTTGATGTGTACTTTTTTTTCTTTTTATCTTTTTAGTGTCTAGTGCAGTTTTTTGTGTTGCATATTTTTAGCGTCTAGCGTCTTGGAGTCTGGTGCATATTTTTATATCTTTTTCATATTTTGTTTCTCTACATTTCTTGTCTAGTAGTAGTATTTTTTTTTTTAATTAGTTCATAACATCACATTATTTTTCCCTTTTTTTAAATAATAACAAAAGATTTCTAAGATATTTGCATACTACAATTTTCCTCTCACGAGGTTCACATTTTATTAGATCGGAAACCTAACGACAATGTGAAAACACGAAGGACCCAATTACAAATACCTAACGATAATATCAAATTATTGAAGGACCCAATTGCAAAACTATATATATAAAAAATTTGTACCATCTCTTTCACCATTAACTCACAATTCAGGATTCAGCTCCCCTCCAGTAGTTCATCGGTCAATTTCGTCCAGTGGGCTCTTAAATATAGTACACGTGTCTCTTTAACAAATAAGTTATGTGTGTTAATCTGGACCACTTATTTGCTAAAGGGACACGTGTACATACTTGTTAAACCCACTGTTTCAATGGACATTTTAATTACGAGAAATAACACAATTACTAACTACAAGAGACCTTCAATTTCCCCTAGGGTTTTAATCCACCATGAATGAGTAATTTTACAAAAAAGCGTACTGTTATAAAAATAATTGTTGTTATATGTAAGAAAACTGTTATAAAAAAGAAAAATATAACATAAAAAGTTGGTTCTAAAGAAAAATTGATAGTTATAGTGAGGTGTTGTTACATAAAAATGCTGATATAGAGAGTAAATGTAACACAATATCAAAACGTGAAGATTCCAATTGGGAAAACATATACTCACTCCGTCCCCATTTATATGACACTTTTCGTTTTTTGAGTATCAGTTGACTAAACTTTAAAATTAAATTGGATTAGATTAACTCAATATTTTAATATTAAAATTTATATATTTGAAAACTACATGAGAAGTATTATAAGTTGCAACTTTTTTCATATCAATTTGGTCCCCGTTTGTCCATAAGAATTATTCAATTTACTCCGAATTTTTTTTCCACTTTTTTCCGGAATCAGTGTGTGGCCATGAGAATTCCGAATACAACTTGAAGTTGTATTCCGAAATACCAAAAACTCAAAAAAATTATTTTTCAAAAAATTTTACTTTTTTACATTTCATTTGTCTAAAAAAAACTATTTTTTTTTTTAATTAGTTCAAACATCACATTATTTCTAACTTTTTTTAAATTAAAAAAAAATGATTTTTTTTTTTTTATATTTATGGATAAACGGGGCCTTGGTGTAAAAATATAGGCAGTTTGAATCTCGAAAAGCAAAAAGTGTCACATAAATTGGGACAGAGAGATTATATAATTTCTACCATCTCTAGAGGTAAGTGTAATACAATATCAAAACAAGGAGGACCCAATTGCAAACCGTATATAACCAAAATTCTTCAGTCATTCCATCTCCATTGTAACGAAACTTCACAAATCACAACAGAAAACACGAAGGACCCAATTACAAATACCTAATAACAATTTCAAAACATTAAAGGACCCAATTGCAAAACTATATATAAAAATTTGTACCAATCTCTTTCACCATTAACACAGACCTTCAATTTTTTCTAGGGTTTAATCCACCATGAAATTAGCTCCACTAGAAACCCTACAAAATGCACACGAAGACTCAATTTGGTCAACAGCATGGATCCGATCAACTGAACAATTACCGCCGTTACTTTTAACCGGTGGTTTAGATGAAACCGTAAAATTATGGGATCCGAGTAACTTTACTTGTATTCAAACTTATACAGGTCATTGTCTTGGTGTTGTATCTGTTACGGCTCATCCTACTCGTAGAATTGCTGCATCTGCGAGTATTGATAGTTTTATTAGGGTTTTTGAAGTTGATACTAATAAAACTATTGCTACACTTGAAGCGCCGCCATCTGAAGTTTGGCAATTGCAATTTAGTCCCAATGTAAGTAAGGAAAATGAAAATTTAGCATTGAATTGCTTGTTATTACATACTATTTCATAATGTATAGTATTACATTGTATATTGTGATGTATTGTATCGTACTTTATTGTTTTGATGAATATAATGTTTGGATAGATTGAGAAATGTAAGTAAGGAAAATGATTTTTTTTTTTTGTATATATTGGATGAAGTTGTTGTTTGAATTGAAATTTAGCACCTTGTTTGGATGGTTGTTACATATCGTTTTATAATGTAATATATTGTATTGTACTGTATTGTTTTGATGAATACAACTTTGGATATATAGTATTTGTTTCTGTCGTTACATAATGTCACACATCAGCAATTTGAAGGACTGTTTTGTATTGCATTGTGTTGTATTGTATCATACTATATTGTTTTGATGAATATAGTGTTTGGATAGATTGTATCGTTTTCCGTCGTTATATAATATCACACATCAGCAATTTGAAGGATAAACATACTAGAAAAGTTGGGTATGAGGTGGAGCTACTATAAAAAGGTAGGGTAAAGGATAAAATAGGATCTGAGTAACTTCAGTTGTGTTCAAACTTATACCAGTCATTGCCTTGGTGTTGTGTCTGTTACGGCACATCCTACTCGTAGAATCGCAGCATCTGTGAGTATTGATAGTTTTATTAGGGTTTTTGAGGTTGATACTAATAAGACTATTGCTACTCTCGAAGCGCCTCCATCTGAAGTCTGGCAGCTGCAATTTGTCCCAATGTAAGTAAGGAAAATGAAGAGTTTTGCTTGCATTTGGATGAATTGTTGTTTGAATTGAATTTTTTTGTTAGTCTTAAGATGCATTGAAATTAATTGGACCAGCTTCACTCTTTTTTTTTCCAGTTCTGACTAATACTGTAAGGAAATATCTAGGTTGAAAATTTATACTCATATAACTTTTTTTTTTTGACAAGTATACTGATATAACATTTATGCATAAAGTTATGGTCTTTACTGGATTTTCATCATTTTGGTTATAGGCTTGTATGCTTTAGTTTTGTAAAACAAAAACTTTTGGTATAAGAGAGAGATTATTAATTAGTATTAGACTATTGAGCGGAATGGATATCAATGATTTAAATAGGCTATTCCAACTGAGGATCAGTTCCCTAGTTGATTAGATTGATTGATGTTTACTGGTAGTCAATCATCTAGTGGTTTCTCTTTTTCTTAGCTTTGTGATTGGCCTGTTGGACCAATACTAGTTGTTCTTCTAGTGCTAAGCAATCTGCTAATGTTTGTCCTAGGAATTGTATAGGTTAGGGAAATATGGATGTAACTTGCATTGCTATAGAAAATCTCGATTAGGAGCTCGATGAAAATATCCTCCTTGGTCTTCTATCTTTCTGCCCTGCTCCCTCAAAAGTTACTTAAAGTCAGTATAACTACATGAGTTTCCCTTATTAAATTGTTTAGATAGGAATAACTGCTTTTATTTGTTTAGTTGATGAGCTGTGATGCCAAAGTTCCTCATAGATTTCAATGCGAAGACCTCTAAT
This sequence comes from Lycium ferocissimum, assembly GCF_029784015.1. NCBI lineage: Eukaryota > Viridiplantae > Streptophyta > Magnoliopsida > Solanales > Solanaceae > Lycium > Lycium ferocissimum. The sequence goes on along the minus strand of NC_081350.1, from coordinate 42,288,838 downwards.
TTTTTTTAATATGAAATGGCTCTTTGAAGGGTAGAAGGCTAGTAGATAGTATCGTTTATCCTTTCATATTAGTAGTCGCACTATCGCGATATAAGTTCTTGTGCTTTGATTTATGCTACTATCTGTTATTTTCTGTACTTTGATTATCTTATTTTATGTGATAGCTGGATGTAACTTGCATTGCTTCATCATGGCTTAGTCACTTTCGTTATTTTCATTTCCATATCGCTTTGAATTTTTGTCCTGACCTCTTTTAAAGTCTTTCTATTACCGAGGTCTTTCGGAAAATGGTACCTTGGTAGGATAAGGTCTGCGATGCCTCCACCCTCCCAGACCCCATGTTGTGGGATTTCACTGGGTTGTTGTTGTTGTTGTTGAAATGGCTCTTTGAAATACTTGTTGGTAGAAGGCCCTAAGATCCTTCCTGAGTAGAAGTATTCAGATCCCTAAATTCTCTTTTTGACTGATTTCTGATTGTGAGGAGGAAGGCAGACCTAGCTCTTGAAATGTTGATGAAAACAGCACACACCTATTTGATGAAGTGGTGAATATTGTTAAGAACAAGGCTCTATATCAACCAGTGCCTCGTCCTGTCTCTGTCATAAATATGTCTTGAAAAGGTCTTAGTGGTTTTGAATACTCAGTAGCTGCTATATGAAGTTTTGGTGCTCTCCTCATACTCATCTTCATGGTTTGTTCAGGTAATTGGACATAAGATGTTGGAACCACAACAGCAACAGAGAAGTGCATTGCTTACTTATTGAGACAACAAAGAACTTTTTTTAATTAACCTATCAAATCAATCAACTAAGTTTGAGTCTTAAATGAGTTTGGGTCAATTAACCTATCAAATAAAAGACGATAAAGAACCAGAAATTTTGTTTGATTATGTTCTACATGGTCTCTTCTGCAATTGGTTCTTTTTCTTTATTAAGAGTTAATTGGGGTATTTAGATGTTCCCTTGTCATTCTGATATGTATCTTCTTGTTTGACTTGGAAATCTATCTCATTATCCATCACACTTGCTATGATTTAACTTTTTGGCACACATCTGTATGGGAAGTTTTAGGCAGTCCCTTATGGTTCTTACATTTTCCAGGGTAGCACTCTGGCAGCAGCTGGAGGTGGTAGTTCATCAGTCAAGCTATGGGATACTACTAACTGGGAACTTGTTCTCACATTGTCAATTCCTCGTCAAGGAGCCCCACAACCATCTGACAAAAGCAGCAACAAGAAATTTGTCCTTTCAGTTGCATGGAATCCTGATGGTAGGCTTCTTGCTTGTGGATCAGTTGATGGGACTATTTCTGTTTTTGATGTAGCTCGCGCCAAATTCCTCCACTTCTTAGAAGGCCATTCCATGCCTGTTCGGTCCCTTGTGTTTTCACCTTCACTTCATGATTCAAGAATACTCTTCTCAGCATCAGATGATGGTCATGTGCATGTGTATGATGCTGAGGGGAAAACATTACTCACATCTTTGTCAGGTCATGCAAGTTGGGTTTTGAGTGTTGATGTCTCCCCAGACGGGGCAGCAATTGCAACAGGGTCAAGTGACAAGACGGTTAGGCTGTGGGATCTTAAAATGAGAGCAGCTACGCAGACTTTAACCAACCATACGGATCAGGTTTGGGCTGTGGCTTTTGGACCAACATCAAGGACTGATGTTCGGTCTTGTATGCTTGCAAGTGTGTCTGATGACAAGAGTTTATCGTTCTATCAGTACTCTTAATTTTTCCATGCTTGTATGTCTGTAGGATGTATCGAGAAAATATTTGGCTTCTTTTTAGGGGGCATGCCATCGTTTCAGAGTCATATGTATATGCAATGCTATTTATTCGATCTCTAGAAAACACATGAATTTGGCACCCAGTAGGGTGACCTCTTGTGAAGCGGAGCATGCTCACTTTCGTGATATTCTTCGTTGTATAACTAGTGACGGAGCCGATGATTATTTCTTGTTTGGTGCTTTCGTTGAGTTTTATGCGTTTCAGTTTTAGTAGTTAATACATGCCAGAAGTTTTCGAAGAAAAGCTACTGAATTATAAGCATTCATTTCATTCACAATCCTCGAGTTACACCTCAGATGAATATAAAAGAGAGACCATTGTGTCTTGGTAGACAGAGATTCGATTTCATTTTCGTTGTATAGTTATGTGGTAAAATACAGCTGAAAATTGTATAAGATTTCATGTTTAAGATCTCAAGGGGTGGAGGATGTGGTATTTTTGTTCTTGTATTTCTTTCCTCTTTGTAGTAGACGACTAACACGGCCTAAATTACTACTTCTAAAATTGAAGAAGAAAGGGCAAATCAAATATAGAATGCAATTAATAGATGCCAAGGATAATCAAGAAACTTGATATAAATGATTTAATTCAAAAAGGAAGTTAGAAACAATGAAGAACTCATACAAGAACGACTTATAATGAGATAACCCAAGAGAGGTTGATCGAAGATAAAACGGAAAAAGCTCAAATATGCCATCGAACTATCAGAAATGACTCATTTATGCTACTTATCAATAATTTTGGTTCATTAATGCCATTGAACTATCAGAAATGACTCATTTATGCCATTCATCAATAGTTTGGCTCATTTATGCCATCACCGATACCAAAATCACTCATCTAGGCCATTTTTAAGCCGGTGTTAGAATACCAGATATGACACATGGCGTCCAATTAGAGGTCTACGTTGTTTAATTAAACTAACACAATTTTAAATCCCAAATTAATAAAAAATTCTTCCATACACCCGACCCACTCACAACCATTATCTAGTTGGAGGCCACGTGTCATTTCTGATACTGCAATACTAGCGTTAGTGAAAAATAATATGGATGAGTCATTTTGGTAACGGCAATGACATAAATGAGCCAAACAATTGATGAGTGGCATAAATAAGCCATTTCGATTAGTTCGATGGCATAAATGAGCCAAACTATTGACGAATGGTATAAGTGAGCCATTTTCGATAGTTCGATGGCATATTTGAGCCTTTTCCGAAGATAATCACTCATTTTGACTTTTTTATCCCATATTATAGGATGGATCTACATACGACTTTCATTGATATGAGATAAACCCTAAACAACTTACACGACTCTTGATTATTGTTCGACCTCCGAGAGTTGCTAAATTGCCATACCAATTTGACCCAAAATTGGCCACACTTATGTGAAAATCACCATAACCTCTATTGTATAATTTTAAATTAAGATAAACTTTGAGAAGAAAAGATAGAAATGACATTAAGTAAGAAAAGATAAAATGACATTAATAAGCATAAATTATTAAATTTGATCTAAAAATATATGGAATTTATACCTTTGAAGTACCATTGTGGCCTAATTATTTTTTGGGGAAAAGGAAAATTATTGTCACTATTTCAATGAGTTTCTAAAGCCTCTCATCTTCATTGAAAGACGATCTAATTGTTTTTTGGGGAAAAGGAAAAATTATTGTCACTAGGAATTTAATACTAGTAGAACTTATCATTTAAAGCCTCTCATCTTCATTGAATAGAATTGAATTGGGAAGTGGTAGCTTTTAATTCTCATTGAGTTTCGGAAAGAAAAGATTATAAATACAAATACAAAAAATAAATAAATAAAAAGAAGGGCAGCTAACTATTTTGTTGTCAGTCAGCTCCATTAATATTCTCCAGCTAAACTTTAATTTCTCCTCCTATGTTTTACTAATTCCTAAAAGATTGAACCTTGGAAAGTGAACCTGGTGTTTAATTTGCGAAGGAAAAAAAATAAAAATGAAACCACTTCTAGATTCATATAATACTTCATGGGATACGTTTAAAAAAAAAATGAAATTTATAATTTAAAACAAATCATTAAATATTTTTATATAATTAAACGTCATCTAACTTAAAGTAAAATAAGAATTATAAAATTGGAGCTCATCGTTGTTCACTATCATAAAACGTTCTCATAAACTCAAGTAAATTCAAAGCATTACATAAAGTTAAACGTTTAATCATAACTAAAGTCAAAGACTCGATACATGGCATTGACCAATCATAACTCATGAAACAAAATCAAGGAACATATAATGGACAATCAAAATTCACAAGATGCAACCCGATAATTAAAGCATAAAAAATAAAAATAAAAACACAAATTCTGCCACAAAGAGTAGATGTGGTTGACTCACCTCAATTGAAATCAACTAAAGTGTAAAAATAATTTAAGAGATTTCGCCTTGACATTAATAAAATCTCACTAAATACACAACTTATCTGCTGATTTTCATGTTCAATCTTAATTGAGAATTCCAAACTAAACACGCAATTTTCTCTACTAATTACGTATCCAATCTTAATTGAACATCTCCAAATTTGTACTCCCTTTGTCCCGTATTACTTGTTCGAACTCATAAATCCATATCCAAACTAAACACACAATTTTCTCTACTAGTTACGTATCCATTTAAAGAACTCATAAGTTTATTTTTACTATATCACCTTTATCTCTCTCCAATTAATTGTACTCTAAAAATTTTGGTTACTTTAAAAACAATTAATGTTAGTAAAGTAGGAAAAACTTAATTAATTCTATCTTATTTTATAAATGGATAAGTATTTTGAGACTGATATTTACAGTAACGTGGACTATTAATATGGGACGAAGGGAGTATTTCTATATTGAAATTATTCCATTTGGAATAAAAAATTGAGAGCTAAGTCCCCAAAATTACCAAAAGTTTCGAAATCACAGATTGAAAGCCATGTGTCTGTAACTTGTGGTGCAATGATTCAACTTGGTATTGATTATAGCCAAACAATTACAAAGGTGTCATCAAGTCACTAAATTGAAAAACACTTCCTCATTATGTTGGTGTTGACAATTCGGAAGCATATATTTACTATAATCTCTTTTCTTTTTATATATTATCTTACCAAATTATGATTATTCTTTTAAAGAATTATGTTTGAGTCACTTTAAGAATAAATCATTAGTACATCTTACATTTTAAGAATCAGATGAGATATAATATGTACACGAACATGACATTCTCCTTGGCTAAAAAATTCCTTTGAAATTAAAGTTGGGTTATTTGATGCGTCTATAAAATGAGATTAGTGTTCAATGTTAATTATTAAATATGAGATATACAAAAAATTTCATGATTCCTCTTTCAATTTCTACAACGTCATGACTACTTAGATAATCAAACATGTCTTGTTTCAACAATTTTTCATATCTTTTTTTAATTATTTGTAATTATAAAAAGAAATATATTATTATTGATGATAAAACTTATAAATATGAAAGTATTGTTCAAACTTTTGGTATATAGATATTCAATAAGATTGTAAATTAAATAATTTGACCCTCACCCTTGAAGTCTCATTGTTTACTACTCCCTCTGTCCCAATTTATGTGATACAGTTCGGATTTCGAGAGTCAAACTTTTTTATTTTGACCATGATTCGGACATACAATCTTTAAGTTTTTTGAAAAATAATTTACATTTCTAGAAATTACGTAAAAAGTAGTATAAGTCATAATAATTAACAACTTAAAATATTAAAGGGCACACAAATAAATTGCGGCTAAAGATTTTCTTATTTGACTCTCGAAATCCGAACTGTATCACATAAATTGAGACAGAGGGATTACTACTTTTGGTCCTAATACTAATAAAAAGAACACAATAAAGGGAAAGACTGTTAAAAATTTCTGGGAGTGAATTTGCAATACTCTAAAGTATTGGCATTGAAACACAAATATACAAAGTTATGAGCTATTTTTTTACCCTATATATATTCTTCTGGAAACTGAAAAGTTTTCATCAACTTTCCTCATTTATATCATTGCATGACAACTTTCCAAAACCAGCAGAACCAAACGGGGAAAAGAAAAAGCCTTTTTGATCAACTTTTATACATCCATAAAGTCTTCTTAAGGTACCCTTTTCTTGAATTTTACAGTTTCACTATTAACATGATCATTCTTTAATTTATTTTCAAGATTGATCCAAAACTTTAAACCAATAGTTGTGTGAACTTATATGTGGATGTGAACTTAGTGTACTTTCTTTGCAATTTGGTGATTCGTTTTCATTTTAACTGTAAGTGTTTGAGCTGTTTTTTAGAAGTGATGATGTAGTTCTTTTTTTTTTTTTTTTTTTTTTTGAGATAACCATAGTGTGGTGTTCGGGCCAGTTTGTGTGCACTTTGACTAATTTCATAGGTATTTGTTACTAACACAGGTAGTTGATAACTCTGTTCATCAAGGCTTGGACAACAGGAAAAAAATCAAGTAGTGTTTTTGTAGGAGTATGTGTTATAGTGTATTGATGATATTTCAATGTTTCATTTTGATATTAACAGGTTGGTTTTAAGCTTTTGGGGGAGTTCTTCTTCCTATACTTTCAGTTATGTTTAATTATATAGGAACGCGTATTCTTCCGTGATTTTCAAATAGTTAGAATTTCAAGCAGAGGTTTGGGAGTACTCAGGTCATAGTGGAAGCTTTGATTTTGTGTGACTGCTAATGACAGAAACATTCATGTTAAAGGTTGATGGTGATTGTGTTTTTCCCGCGTCCCATCCCTGAGGTAGTATTTTCACCATGGGAGTTCATCTATTAGATAAACATAAAATAAAATAAAAATATAACCTTATAGATACAGTGTGATTTTTCGACGAAAGGAGTGTGGATGAATCCCCTTCTGCCCCTCTAGCTTTGCCCCTGCTCTCATCCTCTCCTTAGTGGTTTTTATATCTGTGAAAACTGAAAAATATAGCCTATAGACGAAAAGGGCTTAAACTAGTGAGGCTGAAGATACTGTGTATGACAGTGAGGTTTGAACACTTAGTTTACTCATTTTCGCATTTGAAAGTATTCATGATGCTTACCTTATGAAATTTTACTTATAAGGCACAAATCTTAGTTAATTTTGTAGTTTAGCTCATTGGCCATTCACTTGATGTATTTTTGGGCAGAGTATGCCATAGTAGTTGCACTTATCGGTAGCATCCAGAGAATGATTTATGGTACTGATTTATATATTATGTCTTAGGTATCTCTTTGTTCTATTTTGAAGAGTATTGTGTGAGCATAGAACCGTGCATCATATAAAATGGAAGCTTCTGAAGGAAGTAGTTATGTCTCTTTCTTCAAAGACAAGGGGTCATTTGGGGTTGTCGGTGCTGTTGTAATTGCGATTATAATACCTTTATTCCTCTCCTTGGTTCTTATGGGGAAGAAAAAGGCAAAACAGAGAGGAGTTCCAGTTAACGTTGGTGGTGAGGCAGGTCTTGCAATGCGAAATGCTAAGTCAGCCAAATTAATTGAAGTTCCTTGGGAAGGGGCTACAACTATGGCAGCTCTATTTGAGAAGTCTTGTAGAAAACATTCGAGTAAGCGCTGTCTTGGAACTAGAAAATTAGTTAGTAGGGACTTCATAACAGCAAAGGATGGAAGAAAGTTTGAGAAACTTCACTTGAGCGAGTATAACTGGGAGAGTTATGCGCAAACATTTGATCGGGCTTGCAACTTTGCCTCTGGACTTGTTAATTTGGGTCACGATGTGGAGACTCGTGCTGCTATATTCTCTGAAACTCGTGCAGAGTGGATCATTGCCTTTCAGGTATTCGAGTTAATCCCATTTTATATTAAAATAGTTCATGTTTGTTTGTTATGTGATTACTAGAGTAGTACAACAAATTTTATAGTTGAAATTATTGTTCTCAGGGATGCTTCCGCCAGAATATAGCTGTTGTTACTATTTATGCTTCTTTGGGAGATGATGCCCTTATACACTCGTTGAATGAGGTGGGGCATTTAAATATTTTTTTCTCTTGGATTACATAAAGTGCCAGCAAATGTGATGGATTGAATTCCATTGTGATCATTGACAGACTCAAGCATCCACATTGATTTGTGACGCCAAGCAACTTGAAAAATTGGCTGCAATTGGTTCTAATCTGAAAACCATCTCCAATGTCATATATTTTGAAGATGATGAGACTGCAATAGATTCAAGCACTACAAATACTGACAGCTGGAGGGTGACATCTTTCTCGGAAGTTGAAAAAATGGGTAAAAGTAATCCTATTCAACCAATTCTGCCTATAAAGAGAGATATTGCAGTGATCATGTATACAAGTGGCAGCACAGGCATGCCTAAGGTATAATGAAACTTGCTTTTAATTTTTCCTTCTGATATGATATTTAACTTTGATTCCTCAATAGGATAGAGTATCAGAGCTTTCCACGTGGCCAGATCTTGTGTATCATTTAATGGTTACAGGCCTGAATTATTATAACAAATATGACTCATCAATCTTGACTCCCGGGGTAAAAGCTTGGTGATGAATGAGTAAAATTGAGATTCCATATAGATATATAGACGGCTATGTTTCTGATCACCTTTGCAGGAGACAAAAAGTTTTCTCATTATTGCCTATTCTAGAAAAACCTTCTATCGTATCCATCTCTGACCAATGATTCTTAAGGCATATTGACAAAATTCCTTTACTAGATTTGACTTGACTCCACCCTAAAAGCGATAATGCACTATGTTCCTACCAAAAGAAGGCTGGAAAAAAGAGAGCTCCTTTCTTTTCTACCTTTTTTTAGGACATAAATCTTATTCGATTTTGTAATAGTGGATTCTATACCTGCATTCTGCCTTTTCGAAGACAAAGTAGTCATTGCACACACTTGGCATTTTACCTTAGGAAAAGCTCAGCTCTTGTCCCTGGACAACATTTCTTTTCCAATTCATCTATTACACCAAAGAAGCTTCAATCTGGTGAACAAAAAGAAAATGAGTACTCCCTTTGTCCTAATTTATATGACAGTCTTTCCTTTTGGTCAGTCCCATAAAGAATGAAATCTTTCTATATTTAGTAACAATTTAACTTTAAAATTTCTATTTTACCCTTAATGAGATGATTTATAGTCACACAAATATCTATGGCTTTAGACCACAAATTCCAAAAGTTTTTGTTTTTTTCTTAAACTCCATGCCCAGTCAAACACCATCGCATAAATTGGGATGGAGGGAGTATTAACTTTTGTCATGATGTAATCTCATGAGTCTTATACTTTAGATATTTGTCTCATCCAATGCGATGTTTTTTCCTTTGTGAAAAGAAAAGTGTGTTACTTGTTCTCTTTGGCTTTCAGTTTAAACAAACTTACTTTTCTTTTATGTTATCCTCTTTGTTGGTTAAAAAAATTAGCTTGAATTAATCTCACTTAAGCTCTTTCTTTTTTATGTTTTAGGGTGTCATGATAACTCATGGCAACATTGTAGCAACTGCGGCTGCAGTTATGACTGTTATTCCAAAACTTGGAAGCAGTGATGTCTATTTGGCATACTTACCTTTAGCTCATGTTTTTGAGTTAGCGGCTGAGGTAATCTTCAGAGTTTTTACATCGTTTGTTTCATTGAGTCTTTATCTAGCAATGAAGCTTGTTGTAGTTCTGAGTGATTCTGGTCCTGCAGACTGTTATGTTGACTGCTGGTGCTTCAATTGGTTATGGCTCGGCTCTGACATTGACAGATACATCTAATAAAATCATGAAAGGGACCCACGGAGATGCCTCAGCTTTAAAACCTACTTTAATGGCAGCAGTTCCAGCCATTCTGGATCGTGTTAGGGATGGTGTTATAAAGAAGGTTTAAGTTGGACCTTCGGGGCATTTTAGTTGGAGTATAAGGCCTCATATGAGGTACTAATCTCGTGATTATGTTTTTCTATTCTAGGTGGAGGAGAAGGGAGGATCTGCAAAGAAACTCTTCAATATTGCCTTTAACCGTCGATTGGCCGCTATGGAAGGTAGCTGGTTTGGAGCATGGGGTCTAGAGAAACAATTATGGGAGGTGATTATTTTTAAAAAGATACGATCAGTACTCGGAGGAGATATCCGTTTCATGCTTTGCGGTGGTGCTCCTCTGTCAGGAGATACACAAAGATTTATCAACATTTGTATGGGGTAACTTTTCTTCTGTCTTGACATCAAGAAATTCTTCTGCATACACTTTACTTTTCAATACTGCTCTCTGGATGGACTGTTTTATTCTAGAATTTTCATGATCATTTTCTACAGAGCGCCTATTGGTCAGGGATATGGCTTGACAGAGACATTTGCAGGAGCTGCCTTTTCCGAGGCAGATGATCCTTCTGTTGGTCGTGTTGGTCCACCTCTTCCTTGTTGCTATATAAAGGTATGGTGGATACTTCTTTGAATAAAGCTTGATAATATTTCAAATGTGGATAATCTGGGTGTATCCCATTCAGAAAATGTCTATGGAATTCTTTTGGGGCCATCGCTACACTCAATCATTTATTAAAAAGATCTATGTTCCAAACATTGAGCTAAGTTTTCTTGAATAGTACGTTTTGTGGAATCATGCAGTGGACAAAATGATCTGTCTCCTAGGAAATTAGTGTTCAAGTAATTAGAAGAGTAATCCCAACAGGTCAATTAATTTCTGATACATCAGAGGATATAGCTTCCTGTGGAAATCGACGTGTTGTATAAACTGCGTTAGCAAGTGTCATTTACTCAACAAAAACATGAGAGTCTTTTCACCCTTTTCATCCTAAAAGCTAAGGATAACATCATTAATGTTCCCTGAGGTTTGTCCTCTCTGTTGATTATAAAGATTATGGTGCAAAGAGAAAGCTGCTAGCTAATGAGCTGTGTTGGAAGTTACTGAAAAGCAAGTGTCCAACAAGTAGTTCTTCCGTTAATTAATTGTCTCATTAGAACAAATTGAACAATTAAGAGGTAAAGCAAGAGGAGAATTTGGGAGAATACAACTAATGATGCTCCCAGTGCTGCCTTTGCCACACGGAAAATATAGTTACTCTAACATTCCTCATGTATTCACAATGATTCCGTTCCTACATCTCACGTCATAGTCTTCCCATCTTCCAATCTAGAATGAACAACTGAACATCCTTTTACATCCAACCACTACTCCTAAAGACATTGCTAACTCTTTTCCTTCAGAGTTTTCACATTGAGTGGACCGCGTTTATTTTTGATAAATTGAATGGTCCTATTTCACCTCAGATCATTGTTATCAGCCTTCTTTTAGTGATGTTTTCCAGCTGCTGTAGTCTTTGAGACAGCTGTACATAAAACCTCTGTTTGATATAGAAGTATGTACTTAAATGTCTATCTGTGCAGGTGCATATATGACCATTCGGTTGCCTATAAACGTCATTGCTAAATAACTTGCTTTAGGCACCACTTAGTTTGTAGATATTTAAGGAGTGATAAGAGGGGAAAAAGTTCCTATGACCTATTTGAAGTTTTGTCCTTCCAATGTCTATGAGGTATGAGACATTTGTAATTTTTATTAGGATGATCTGTTGAAGTTTGGTTTCCAAGAAGTATTCAAGTTTAAATGTAGCAAGAGTAATTTTCTCTTCTGGAGACTTTCTCGTAGTCCAGTCGGAGGGAAATGGACAAAATAGACAGCTAATTTATCCAGAAGCTAAAGAATAAGTGTTGGATACTGTTATTCCCTATTTATTCCTTTTCTTTCAAACTTTACTAACTTGATAAGTTTAGGAATTTTCTGTTTTTTATGACGGTGCATGGTGATTTTTTCATAAAATGTGTTGTGTTTAACAATACAGCTTATTTCTTGGGAAGAAGGAGGTTACACAATTGGTGATAAACCGATGCCTCGGGGAGAAATAATTGTTGGTGGGAACAGTGTTACTGCTGGTTACTTCAACAATGGCGACAAAACTAATGAGGTGTACAAGGTAGTTCTGAGCCTCTTCTTGTAAATGGACTGAATTTGTTTGTACCGCAAGCCTGTTGATGATGTTAATACCTCTAATGCAGGTTGATGAGAGGGGCATGCGCTGGTTCTACACTGGTGACATTGGAAGGTTTCATCCTGATGGATGCCTTGAAATCATTGACAGAAAGAAAGATATTGTTAAACTTCAGCATGGGGAGTATATCTCACTTGGAAAGGTATTTAATTCTGTTTATATATTTTTGTATAGATCGGTATTCACCATTTTCTTTTTTCCTTCATCATGGCATTTGCTTGAAATTTATATTTAATGGTTTGCTTGGGGCTACAATGAACATAATCTGCTTAAATTTTAGTGCATTTGACTATGGCTTCAGGTTTAATTTTGGATGTGGGTGCATATTTTTGTGCTCGATACTTATTCTTTGCAACTTCGTAGTATAGGCAGAATTGGGGACATCAAAAAACTTTATAATAATATTTACTGGGATTGTTATTTTGGCCTTAATCTGAGTTTTCTTTGTTTTTTGCCTTGCTTTCTTTCACCCAAAATGTCTTTCCCCTCTTTAGGTCTTGATTTATAGGAATTGTATGACAAATCGATGCTCATTGCAGGTTGAGGCTGCACTTATATCAAGCAATTATGTCGATAACATAATGGTCTATGCAGACCCCTTCCATAATTATTGTGTAGCACTGGTTGTTCCTTCACAAAAGGTGCTTGAGAAATGGGCACAAGAAAATGGCATCGAGCATAGAGCTTTCTCTGATCTGTGCAACAAAGTCGAAGCAGTGAATGAAGTCCAGCAATCCCTTTCAAAGGTTTGTCGCCTTTTCATCCGAATTATCATCATGATGATCCGTATTGAAAATTAACCTGGCAAGTATATAGGCCTGTGACAGCTCGGTGTTAGCTCCACATAGGATAACTCGGTACTATCAAAAAAAAGTGATTCGAGTAATGGAGCATATCTTTGCCGATACAGATTTACTCCGTTGAAGCAAAAGACCATCTCTAATTTTCACGGCATTAATTTGCGTGTTGGAAAGTTTTCAACTATAGAGTGCTGACTGTGTAGTTAATGTGACTCAAATGCAGGTAGGCAAAGCTGCAAAATTGGACAAGTTTGAGATTCCTGCAAAGATCAAGTTGATACCCGAGCCATGGACGCCTGAGTCCGGATTAGTTACTGCAGCTCTCAAATTGAAGCGCGAACCCTTGAAAGCGAAATTTAAGGATGAGCTTCTGAAGTTGTATCAATGAATTATTATCTTAATATTGACTGATTTAGCCTCTATGTAGCAGGAGAAATATGTAGTTCATTGGCAGTTGAAGAGTGGTAATGTGTTAGAAAAACATCAGTTTTCCTCGTGAAGTGAAATCACACGTCTTATTTCCCTGTTGTATTAGACTTCAATCATTTATGCTAAGGTCAGTTACTACTTCATTACATTGATGTTCTCCATATGCTTGTTCTTCTGAGTGATGTTATGTACATAGTGGTAGTGTATTTTCTTTATCAACTCGCAAAGGTAGCCTCGCTAATTGAAAACTCTCCGACTAAACTCCACTCATATATGGCTGAACATTGGGCGTATATACCTGAACTTCAGGCATATATGACTATACTCTGGACATCTCCTGTCTTTCAAATATCCATATTCCTCTAGTATGAAATATCGAAGACATTGATAATATTCCAAACTCAAGAGTGAGTTACTATGGTTTCCTGTATGCGATTTCTTGTGGATTACGATGCGTGAATGGTATATCCAACCAGTAGAGAAAAATGTCAAAAATTTCTGTGAGAGATTGATTCAAGTGCCTATTGGTTTTATTGATGTAAGGAGAATAGCTGCCTAGCTGGACCATCAAGATTTGCTATTATATAGAAGTGGCTTTGTTATGTTTTTTCGGACATGCTTGGACATCTTCACCCTCCAGAGGAAAAATGGTGAAAATGTAGAAAAGCATGTGAAAAAGAACATTGATCTTTGAATTAATGAAAGGCAATGACAGAAGAAGAATCCAAGAAGTTATGTCTGACATTTGTGAAACACCAACTACAAGTTAAATATTTCGGAAAAAAAAAAGTAAATATAGCTTAAATAGCATTGCCAAAACTGACTGTCGGGTGTCATTTTTTACGTGCTAAGTAGTTCCAAAACACAAAAGATAGATTCAATTCAAGAAAGTTCACTGAACACATTGCACATCAAGTACACAACCAGCAACACCATTTCGTTTCTTTTCTTTTCGGTTTATCATTAACAACTTCCACTGCATACACAATTCCACGCTAGGTACAAAACGTGCAGCAAAACAGAGAACTAATTCAGAACAAAAATACTTTTTTTCTTCAATCTAAGGTTCGACAAATCTAGGATTAACAACCAAATTCACTGTTATAACACAAACCAGGCGATGCTTGCAAAAACCAGAGACTTAATAGGAAAGGGTAAGTTAAGCCAAGGATGAATTGCCTGCCGGTGACTGTCTTTGCCAGTTAAGAACTTATAATCACCGGACAATCGGAGCACGTTGCTGAGTTCCATTGCCTTGCATGGTAATATCCATATGAGAGGATACACTAAAGGCCCTGTGATCAGGCTGCTGTTGGAAGCTGAAAGCAGAAGTTGAACCATCATGTTCAACTGAGTCTCGAGAAGAGGTTGAGTTAGCGGGGTAACTATTTGGATCAGATTGATGCACTTTCTTTGAGCTAAGAAAGCGTCCTCCGGAACCTCTAACTCTATTCACTGCATGAAGATGCCTTGACTCGTGAAGATATGGCTGCACGCAATAAAAATCCAGAAGAAGAATAAGTCCAAATTTCATCTTGAAGAATAAAGTAAAAGTTGAGAAGTCTAAAGCCTATTATTGGGGTATAGTAAAAGTCAAGAAGTATAAGTTATACACCAGCTTGAGTAGCTCATAATATTCTCTCCCCCAATGAAAATGCAGAGTCGATAGTACTTTTTTTCCTTTCGTTAGATCCTAATAACCAACTTATTTTCATGTTTCATCTCACCATAAATGATCAAAATGATGAACCTTTCCCTACTTGAATACAAAATTAGATACTACTCCCTCCGTCCCATTTTAACTGTCGCTTTAGCTCTTTTCACGCCCATTAAGAAAAATAATAAATATAAGGTATATTTTACTAAGTTATCACTATTTACTAGATTTTTTGAGAATCGAGCAATATTAAAAAGGACTATTTTAATGTTAAGGGTATAGTTGAAAACAATTGCCAATTTTGATCTTGAATTCTAAAGTGACACTTATTTTAGGACAATATTTTTAAGCTAAAGTGACAGTTAAAATGGGACGGAGGGAGTATACTCTAAGAATAAAGCAGGAGCATGATAAAGTTTCATTTGTCAAGACAACAATGACAAAAAAATTGTGCACCATAAACGAAGAACCATTGTAAATAGAGACTTGGGAAATCATGACTTCTACATTAATATTAGAACACTAAATGATATTGTATAATGCCTGATCACGTATTTATTATTCCTAAATATGCACGAGAAAAAACTGCACCTCAGAGCTTCATAGGATTTAATTGCAATATGCTTTTCGCTTTCCCGTATAACAGTTATTGGATTTTTTTATGCAGATATACATATAGTTTGCTTTTTTCTTGAGGAAAAATCCTTTCTTAAGTTGTTACTAAGAAAATATTGTTAAGCACATGTTAGAAACAAAGGATAAGACAGTTCAGAGTTTCCATCATCTTGCTACTTCAAATCTATCTATCATCTTTTTCTTCAATTTGTGTTAGTCATAGTGCAGTTCATTGAATGAAATCAGAAAGAAATGTGAGTTTAATGAACTACTAAAACTGGGGAAGAACAGAAAGTACCCAAATACCTTTCTATTTTTGACAAGTTTGTTCTGAGCTTCAAGTTTTGCACGTATCTGTCTACGCCTCATGATCCCATGGTACTGTTTTGCATTTACATAAATTGGTCCATCCTCTGCAAGATCTACGGGAAGTGGGACCCGAGCAGGTGCTATGCCAATCATTTGAGGCTGCATTGTCCAAATAAAAGAAAAATTTCAAAGAAGAAAGAGAAAGGAAAAGAAAAAGAAATAGAAAGAAAAACGAGTAGTATGAGAGAACTGAAAAGGGACAAATTGCCCTTAAAAAATAGCCCAACGGAGGACAAAAGTGTCCCTCGGCGAAAAGTACCGGGGCAATTTTGGTCCTTTTCCTTAAATAAACAGACCGAATTCTATTCAGTGTTTAAAGTGTGACTCATGAAAATGAAATATCGTGCGTCCGCGTATCACAGAAGTTACATAGTCCACATACCAAATCCGTAAAATTTTGAGATTAACAAAAACTTAAGATCCTTGATGAATAAAACTTGATGAAGACGTTATCAGTAACGTTATCAGTAATTATCTGCCTCCAATATTAGGAGAATATTTAAACCTAAAAGAAAGTTTTAAGTAAGTGGTAGCCCCTAAGATGAAGAAACAACTTTCGCAATCAAGTCATATATATATATATACTAGAAATAAAGCAAACATGTCACCATTTGGAGATAAAGAGAGGAAACTTCAAAGCAAGCAATACAATAAACAAAAAACGGAAGCAGAGTACTCACAAAAGGCTGAGGTCCATAAGCAGTATATAAGCCACCGATATAGGGATCAGCATAACCAAAAGGAGAGAAACCCTGCAGCGTAAAAAAATTGATAAATTAGATTTTGCCAAAAGCAAAGGAAAAAAGTCTCTAGAAAAGAAACAACGTACAGTTGAATGGGCCACTTCATTTTGCGAAGAAAAGAGAGCAGGCTTTATTTGAACTTGCATATCTCTTCCATATCTTTCATCATGAACTGAAAACCAAGATGTAAGATAGCCATCATTATAAGCAAAAGAACTTTGTTAAGTAAAAAGCTAATCCTGTTGAGAGTCATTCTGTCAAGCTACTTATGCATCAGAAAAAGAAAAGAACATTGCCAAATAGACAGAAGAGTTTTTTATATTATATATTGGAGGAACAGCTTGGTGAGACTAAGAAAATGATTATCGTAATTTGAGTAGTACAGTTGTTGGTCAATTGATTAAACTGAACTAGTGAATATTAGATTATATACATAAAAGACTTGCAAAAAAAGTTTGACAATCTTTAAAGCATCGGTACCATATTCTGAGGAAGCACATTGATCTTGAGAATTTGTTTTCCCTGAGGCAGTCATTTTGTCTGGGGAGTTAAAAGTTGAATATGTCAACTGCAATGTCTTGCCTTGTAAGTCTGGATCCAAAGACTTCATCTCCTGACAGCAAGGAGATGGAAATTCCACTTCTGATGAAATTTTTTTATGTAAAGTTTCTTGTTGATTGGAACTCCGCCATAATTAGCTAAACAGCAAATTGATACATAAAACAGATACTATAAGTTTGATCTAAGCATTTCTTTGGTAAAGTTGTAAAGGGCGATAAAAGACACAAGGACAAACAGGCTTATGCAATGCTAAGCATTTCTGCGAGAACATTTAATTTTCTTAGTATTGATGATTTACATGCAGTAACTAGCAATTCATCATATATTAACAAAAGACATTGACCTACTCAATATAGTCTACTCATCGATATAGATGCTAAAACCATATCAAAAAGGATTTGATCTGATAGAAAAATGACCACCTAAACTGAAATCAACAAAAATACCATTTAAAATGTGAAAAATTAAGAGAAAACCCAGGTCACATATAGTATCAGAAAACTCTTCTCAATGGTCAATAAAAACAAAAGGGAAAGAAAACATTAGATCAGAACCAAGAACACAAGAATAAGAAAAAGTCAACCAAATATTCAGATCTTTAAACGCCACTTTGGAAATGTTACTATAATCAACAGAACTTCCACGGATATTAGAAGAAAAAACGCGGTTTTCTTTTACTACCCACAAACAGAAAATATACAGAGAACCAATAAAGATAGCAACTTTACTCATTATTCCCCTCATCAATATGCTTTCTATCTTAAAAGGACATACTTTTGACTTTAAAGTCCACATGCATCCAAGATTTTCACAATTATCTAACCAAACCAGTATATACACAATACCCAAAAAGGAAAATGTAGAAATCAAAAGCAAAATGAAACTATAAGAAGAAGTAAATAACTTGGCATACACATAAACAAATCCAATAATGAAACATGAAAGAACAAAAGATCAGGAAAAAGTTAACCAAATATTCAGATCTTTATTGCATCAATAACACCACTTTGCAAATGTTGCTATTATCAACAGAACTTCCATGTATATTAGAAGAAAAAACCCAGCTTCCTATCACAACCCATAAACAGAAATATACAGAAAACCAATAGAGATTGCAACTTTACTCATTATTTCCCTTATATTATGCATAACAATCTTAAAAAGACATACCTTTGACTTTAAAGTCCACATGCATTCAAAATTTTCACTATGTAGAACATTCCTTATCTAAATCAAAGTAGCAAACAAGCATATACACATTACCCAAAAAGGGAAATTTAGATATCAATAGCAAGATGAAACTGTAACAAGACGAAAACTACTGGGCATACACATAAATAAATCCAATACTGAAACATGAAAGAACAAAAGATCAAGTAAAAGTCAACCAAAAATTCAGATCTTTATTGCATCAACAACACCACTCTGCAAATATTAAAAGGAAAAAACCATTTTCCTATTACCCCATAAACAGAAAATATACAGAACACCATAGCAACTTTACCCATTATTTCCCTTATCAATATGCATAACAATCTTAAAAAGACATACCTTTGACTTTAAAGTCCACATGCATAGATATATTTTCTATAAAAAGTTTAGAAATCAATAGCAAAATGAAACAACAAAACAAAAAAGAAGAAGAAAACTATTGGGCGCACACATATATAAATCCAATACTGAAACATGAAAGAACAAAAGTCAACCAAATATTCAGATCCTTATATTAGAAGAAAGACCAATAAACATGGCAACTTTACTCATTATTTCCCTTCTCAATATGCATAAAAATCTTAAAAAAGACATACCTTTGACTTTAAAGTCCACATGCATTCAAAAAATTTCACTATTATCTAACCAAACCAGTATATACACAATATCCAAAAAGGGAAATTTAGAAATCACTACCAAAATGAAACAACTAAACAAAAAAGAAGAAGAAAACTACTTGGCATACACATAAACAAATCCAATACTGAAACATGATAGAACAAAAGATCAAGAAAAAGTCAAACCAAATATTCAGATCTTTATATTAGAAGAAAAAACCAGTTTCATATCACAGCACATACACACAAAATATACAGAAAACCAATAAAAATAGCAACTTTACTCATTATTTCCCTTCTCAATATGCATAACAATCTTAAAAAAGACATACCTTTGACTTTAAAGTCCACATGCATTCAAAATTTTCACTATTATCTAACAAAACCAATATATACACAAAACCCCAAAAGGGAAATTTAGAAATCACTAGCAAAATGAAACTATTAAAAGAGTAAACTACTTGTCCTACACATATATAAATCCAATACTGAAACATGAAAGAACAAAAGATCAAGAAAAAGTCAAACCAAATATTCAGATCTTTATATTAGGAAAAAAAAAAAACAGTTTCCCATCACAGCACATACACACAAAATATACAGAAAACCAATAAAAATAGCAACTTTACTCATTATTTCCCTACAATATGCATAACAAGCTTAAAAAGACATACCTTTGACTTTAAAGTCCACATGCATAGATATATTTTCTATAAGAAGTTTAGAAATCAATAGCAAAATGAAACAACAAAACAAGTACTAAGAAGAAGAAAACTATTGGGCAAACACATAAATAAATCTAATACTGAAACATGAAACAACATAAGACATAAAAAAATAGAAAAAACAAAGGAAAAAAAAAAAGTAGTGAATGGAGAGAAAGACCTGTGGATTCCACTAAAGTTAAGATAAGAATTAAACACAAGTGTTACTTGTTGGGATAAAGTCAAGCATGTTTCCTTTCTTGAAACTCTCTTTCTCTCTTCTTTATAACTCTAAAATTATTATTATTATTATTATGTTTTTTTGCCTTGTAAGAAATGGCATAAGAATCTCTGTGCATCTTTCTTTCTGGCTGTATGATGTGTACACCAAACTAAAACAATTAATTTTTTCCATTTTAATTTATTATTACTTTTTCCACTTTGGGACATCAAATGTTTGTACTTTTGTTCTCTCTCTTCTCTCTGCATTAATTTAAACAACACTTATCTGGGGATATTTCAAAATGTTTAAAACTATCTTATTTTTATACAACTTTTAAAGTTCTAGAATTTAACTTTTTTTAAGCTGTTCAAGTTTTCACTTTGTGAGATGTTTGCATAATATAAATTAAATTATATTGTAAATTTTGTGTCGAGTTAAATAACCTCGTATAAAATGAAATAAAAAAGTGTAGACCTTTTAACTTTTTGAGAAATTAAATTAAAGCTAGTTAAATACTATTAAATGATGTGATATTGTTTATATTAAACTAACTTATCACTTCTTATCATAATTTATTACTAGAATTATTATTATATTAATATTATGTTGAATTTTGTGAGGTATAGTTGATTACTATTTTGTTGATTTTTTATTCATGTCCAGAGACAACGTCAGGATTTGAAATTTTGGGTTCGAGATTTTGATTCTTAATGTTATGTGTTCTAAATTAATAATTAGTACACAATCAACAAATTGTTTATAGCATTTAATTAAGAATTGATAAATACTTAATACTCCCTCCGTCCCAATTTATATGAAAGTTGATCAATTTGGGGAGTCAAACATTCATTTCTTTGACTATGATTTTCTTAAACTCTTTTCATATATTATGAATTATTAATTATACAGACTTACAGTAACTATTATATAGATATGTAAATTTTATTACAAAATACTAAAAATCATCTATATTTAAAATTGAGTTAAAAAAATTATTTAACTCCCCAAACTGATCAATCTTCGTATAAATTGGGATGGATGGAGTTTTTTAATATAAAATGGAGAAAGTAATTGTTGTTTGAAGGACTAAATCAGAAAGAACAGCCAATAAAAAAAGGAGATGCTACTCTATCCGTTTATAAATAAATGATGTTTTAGATTTTTCATTTTATTTCAAAATAAATGGTATTTTAGAATTTCAAAAAGAAATTAATCTTATTCTTATAAAATTATCCTTATTTTCATAATCAAAAAATTATTAAATTTCTTAGGCATTTAATTAGGATAAATTAATAAAAATACTCTAAATTTTCTAGAAATGTTCACTTTTTTTAATAGGTGTGAACCACATGTTAATGGCATCACCAATTTTCAAAATCTTTAACCATTTTTATAAGTTTTGTCTTTACTCTTAAAGTACACTATCATCTTTCAATGCTACTCCATTTCTTCTTTAATAGGTCCCACTTAGTCCACTAAAAAACAAAGTAAAACAAAGTTAAATTTGCTTAGCTGTCATAATCAACGTTGTACACTCCGCTGTAACTCTAGTATTAGCTCCTTATCATCACAGTTCATAGCCGCCCTTTACTGTTCACTGTCCATATCACGCGCTTGTGCATGTTTTACCCGACATTATTCTTAAACAGCAATAATTTACTTCTTCCATCTACGTACGTGAGATCGACGCTCTATACTATGGAGTGGGTTTTAGATATGTAAGATATGATTTATGTTCCAAATGGATGAGGCCGTTCGTTAATTGGACTGATTTACCCAAAAAAGCCAACATATTTAAGTGACATAATTTAAATTCAATATTACCCCCTCCGATAAAAAAGAGTATTCACCTAATCACACACCGCTTAAGAAAATATTATTCCTTTCGTCTCACATTATTTGGCCACTACTTTTACATGCTTCTTAAGAAATCATAATATCTTACCCCTATCTCTCTCCAATAAATATATTCTAATCAATATTGACTATTTTTAAGAATATTTAATATTAAGGATAAGACGGAAAAGATTTAATTAATTTTATCTTGATTTTGTAAATGAATAAGTAATTTGGGACATATATTTTTAGGAAGATCGCCAAGTAATATGGGACGGAGGGAGTAACTTTTAGACAAAAATAAGTAATTTGACTAAATTGTATCCAATTAAACATGTATTGAATTTTATCACATAACACTTAATAGGAAAAAATATGAAAAATAAGACTAATTCTTGGAAAAAGGGTAAAAAATATCCCTCTACTTCTGGAAAGGGGTTTAAAATATCTTTCATTACAAATTTGGGTCAAAAATACCCCTCACGTCATTAAAGTTTTCATATATACTCCTGTCTTAACGGAAATCCCCAGCATAACCCAATTTCATTTTTAAATCCACTCCATTTAAATCCAAACCCATATGAGTTACCCACTCATGTGCTTGGTGGGTCCAGATATAGGAATCGGGAATAAGTTGGTCGTATATGGGTTTTTTATGTAGTTGGGTCGGTTTTAAATGGAGCGAGTTTAAAAAAAATTAGATTATTTTGGAGATTTCTGTTAAAACAGGGGTATATATGAAATCTTTAATGACGTGAGGGATATTTTTTACCCAAATTTATAATGGAGGATATTTTTAGCCCTTTTCCCAAAATAGAGGGATGTTTTTTTTACCCTTTTCCCTAAATTGTTTCTTGATTTAATAAGTGGACAATCTTTTGACCCAAGAAAAAAAGGTTAAGTGGACACTATTTTTTATCCGGATGGAGTATCATGTTCATCAAAGTGAGAAGGAGTAACTTGTAAGTATGCACCCTATAATTGAATTGAACTGGTGCAAGTATTACAGGCTTATACTCCTAAATTCAAGGTTAGACAGGTACTATGAAAATTTTCAGAAATGGAATGGATCAAATATAACAAAGATGGTGCATCTAGGGGTAATCCTGGGAGAAGCTCTTGGGGTTTCTATGTTAGAAATAACACTAGAAACATTATTCATGCTCGGGCAGAGGAGATGGAGGGGGCATATTTTACAAATACACAAGCAGAAGTAATGACCATACTTAGGTTTTAAGATTCATTAAGCACACTCAGAGGGATCAGGTACTCAATGAAACTGACTCATTACTTCTAGTTAAGGTGATTCATAAAATATCGGAAGTGTCTTGGCAAATAGTGAATGAAATGAAGGAGTTTTGGGAAATTATGGCCACTAGGAGTATAACTGTGAATCAAATTCTGAGAGAAGGAAATACAATGACAGATTATTTGACAAATTTTGCTCTAGATAAAAATAGCATTCTAGTTACCTCATTTCAGCAGCTTGAAAGGGAAGGAAGGAGATTACTCAACAATGATAAGTTACAATTGCCATATATGAGAAGGAGAATTTACAAATGAAGGAACTAGATGTAATGAAGTGGAGTGACCACAATTCCTATGTTCAAATCCTTTAGGAGGAGAACATTGAGATTAATTTGACTAACTGTTTATTTCTTTTTTGCAGATACTAAAGGACAGCAAAAAACATACAGGAAGCCAAATATAATACAACAACGGAAGCTTCAACGAAAAGGAAAAGAAACTCAAAATTGGTTCATGAAATGACATACCCATGGCAAAATATTTTGCTATGAGATAATTGTTTGATGGTATTAGTTCCATTAGGTGCTCATTCCATTGAACAAAATTCTGTTGCGGAAAGAAGTATGTCGAGAATGGGCAATATCAAAATGTTACAAAAGACATCACAAAGAATTTTCACACAAGGCAAAAGACATCAACTAAGACACAAGCAAATCGGCAAATTGACACATACATCGACAACAAAGAGCAGATTCAGCAAAATAAAGGCACAACAACTCTATATGGAATGGATTCATATGCAGAAACATCAATTTCACAATATCCACAAAAAGAAATCAAGTCGCGCAAAGGGTACCATACCTCAACATACATCCAGCTTCCAGGAGGGACAAAAAGGAATTAATATCTTCAGATGCAAATTCTGACCTCAAAGATCATGGATTAACGACAAATTGAAGATCTAAACTTGGTTCTTGGTGCTCAATTTGAAAATTAATTGGTTGAGACTAGGGTTTCTTTTTCTCTATTTTACTTTACCTTTACTTTCCGCTCTGAACTGCTATTTGGTTTTGTTTGTTTTGCTTAATTAATGAATAAGAGCCCACGTGGCCGTGTTTTTTTTTTTAATTTTTAAATATGGAAACAAATGTAAATTTGTATCTTAGATATGTTATACAAATTTTGTACATATAAAAATTTAAATTTAAATGGATTTTAAATATAATATGTTATTTGTTAGATTTTTTTTTTTTTTTTTAAAAGTATCACATAAATTAGAAGGTAATAATACTTTAGGTGTATCAATAAGATACATGATATTTTCAAAATCAATGCTTAATTCATACTTTTTCCATTCTATTTTTATGTTGTCAGCATTTGATCAAGAACATAATTGAGCACATAACTTATTATGAACTTAAAATGTCATGACATTATTTTGACTATAAATTACATTAATGGTGTAAATGTAATATTTAAATTTAAATTATTTTTAAATCTGGAATGAAGTATTCTATTTAGAATATATTAATAAAGATCACATAAAATGAAATTAATCAAGGACAAAACAAAACAAAAAAAAAAAAAAAAAGGTCAAATGCTTGGATAGCCGTATATATACCTTTTTCAATTAGAAATGTCCTAGAAATACTTTTATAAAGATGATATAACATGAAGTGACTTTAACCCTCCTATACGTTTTCAAAGGAAATCCAACTCTTTTTATCATTAAATAAATGAATTCTTGCAAAAAAAAAAATGTTTATAATATGTCATGACAAATTATATAATAAGTTAAACCGTTTTTAGCAAATAATTATAATAATCACACATTGAAGCTCGAAGGTCAACTGTATTCTACGGATCCTTAATACGTGGGTGCTTAAAGCATTCCCAGTGGGATCGCTAGAACCCTTACTTCTAACTCTGGTTTTTTAAGGATTTTTCTCTTGTTTGAATAAACTCTTTAAAGTCAATTTTCCTAATTTCTCTTAATAAATTAGGTGGCTACTCTAAAAAATTCAAAAATCCAAATAGAGTCCACAACCTCTTAGTAGATTTTATGCCTTGCGTAAAAGTGAATCGTAACACACACAACCCCATATATAGAAATAAAATAAAAACCATAACTTTTTAAACACACTTTATGAAACGATTAAGTAATAATTAGATGGATAATCGAGTTTAAGACACTTACACGAAGAAGATTCTTCAAAGTACACTGGAATCAATTGTTGCTTGGCCGTGAAATGATTCGCCGTGAGAGATTGGGTCGGAGAGAGAGAAACGATTTTAGGATTTAGGGTTTTAAATTGACCCTTTTATTAATTTATCATCCTTTTTTTTGTACCACGCGAATTTAATATTTACACGAGGGAAATAATAAATGGAAGTCTATTCCACATCAACGACGCTTATATCCACGCGCCTGAGTCCTAATACAAAATGAAAAAAAAAAGTGCTTAATTGGTACAAATCCGTAGTCGTTTTGGTGTTCAATTGAAAAAGAGTCTTAGTTGAGGTGTCTAAATGGAATCTGCGAACAAGTTTAGGTGGTTGTTGATGTTAATGAATAAGAGCCCATGTGATTGTGTTTTTTTAAAAAAATACAAGTAGTACATTTCTATATTTAGAAATAATTTAATTTAAAACTTCACCTTTTACCCTTAATGAAATAATTGACAACTACTAATACGCATAACTTGTTTTATACCACAATTTTTAAAAGTCTTATCTTAAATTTCATGTCTAGTTAAACTATATCACATGAATTAGGGTGGAAGGAGTATCAAATTAAATTGAAACATATAAATGAAAATGAAAAATATATTGAATAAGTTATTTTCAGCTTTTTTGAATGTTTGGCTGGCCACACAAAACATTTTTGTCTAACTAGGGGTAATTTGGTAAGAAAGAAAGATGACAAATAGAAGACAAGTAGTACATTAGGTTGTTTATTAATGTGGCACCACGCGGAAGAATCTAATTCTAGGCAGACACGTGGCGGGTTTTAGGCAACCTTAAACCGGTGGTTTTTGGCAGCTTTTGGACACAAAACGACAGTAAGGAAAAAGACAAAAAAAGATCAATGGCAGGCCAATCCAAATGTCCCATCTCTTGTCAGTTTTTCCAAATTTTTAAAGTAGTACTAGTGGTATTATTCCTCATGTTTAAATTGTTTATCTTGCTTTTCTTTTTATTCCGTTTAAAAAAAGAAGTATCTCTCTTTTTTTTGGCAAGATTAAAGAATAGTTTAGTATATTTTATATATCTTTAATTTAAGATCATAAGATTCAAAAGTTTTTTTTACTTTCTTAAAGTCATATCAAATCAGAGCCAGACAAACAAAATGAAACGGATGAGTATTAGTATATTTTTTCATCTTTCTAACTTGTTTATTAATCTTTCCGTCTCAATTAATGTGATATAGTTTGATTAGACACGAAGTTTAAGAAAGAAATGAAGACTTTTGAAACTTGTGTTCTAAAACAAGCCATAAATATTTGCCTGTAAATCATTCCATTAAGGGTAAACGGGAGAAGTTTTAAGTTAAATTATTTCTAAATACAAAAATATATTATTCTTTTTGGGACAGACTAAAAAAGAAAATGTATCACATAAATTGGCAGATGAAGTACTATTAAACCATCTGAAATTGTTGAATTAGGCTCCCCTATATTTTCTATACTCTTTGTTTCCCAAGTTCTTATTATGATTTGTGACACATATTTCCTGTTTAGCATTAATGAGCTAGACTTAATTTTTCACTAAAGAAAGCTTCTAACCATGGTTAAAATCATCTATCTAACCATGGTTAAAATCATCTATCTGTGCACGTCCCCTGATATAATTTAATGCAAAAAATTTCGTTGATAATTTTTTTGGGACATCTATTTAATGAATGAGTTTTAAATTTCTCTTCTAAATTAAGAACCATTTAGACCAAGATTTAAAAATTGTCTTTGAGCAAATTGAAATAATAATGAGAATACATAGACTTAAGGTCTAAAACTTGCACACATATTTAAAGGACTACTTTGAATTTATCCTCAAACATAAGGGACTATTTTAACAAGGCTGTATTATGTAGCTCCTTCCCTCGATATAATGGGCTGTATTATGTAGCCCAGGCCCTGCGTAGACCAGCCCATCCATGAACAAACTTGGAGTCCAATTATGACGGCCCACTTATCTGAGAATCATTAGCAAATGACGCGTGGTGTCCTTAAAAATGTCCGGTCTTGAATTTTTGTCCCTGCTTAACAAAATCTTCAAAAAATGACCTTAACTTAAAAAATTCGATGCAAAGAACTTTTTGTCGCCCATCATACATAAGTTCTAGCTTTTGCCTGTAAGACAGAACTTGTGGTCAATTGAGCAGGTTTATTGTCGTGAGATATCCTGAACTTCTACCTTATAGGCAAAATTAATTTATGTGCACTATTTATGCCCGATGAGCAATAAAGGCAAAATTAATTTATGTGCACTATTTATGCCCGATGAGCAATAAAAGCTTTACGTAGCTATTATCTAAAACAGATGCTACTTTTTATAAGTTTTATTAAGCAGGGCCATACTCTTATGAAAGCCATTTGTGAACTTAACCCCTCAAAGAGGGACATTTGCTTAAATTAGCCGATATAATGGGCTGTATTCTGTAGCCAAGGCCCATCCATGAACAAATTTGAAGTCCAATTATTACAGCCCACCTATCTGCGAATCATAGTTGAAGCCCATCTCCAATCCGAAAATGGGTCGGTCTTTTGGGGTGATCTTTAAATTTTGCCCCTCATATTTGTAATCTTTAAATTTTTCCTTGGCTAAAAACCAATGTGTTTTGGTGTTCGAACTCCCACTCAATATAAAAATTTTAAAAAAATTCGCAAGCGAGTTTGAATTTCGCTTATCATAATTTTACTTATGTTTAACCAAAAGTTTGCCGAATGCGTACTTTGTTTGAGGTATATATATATATATATATATATATATATATATTTAAATTTTTTTATTTTTACTTTCAAGGTAAACTTTTAGTTATGCCTTAACTAAAAGCGTGCCCTATAAGACATAACTAAAAGTATGTCCATAAGGCGAACTTTTCCAGGAATAACTAAAGTTATGCCGACCCGACATAACTATAAGTTCCGCCTTATAAGACAAAATTTATGCCTTAAGGAAAAGTTCCATAAGGCCTTGCCCCATAAGGCATACTTTTAAGGCATTAAAATGCCTTAACTAAAAGTATCTTCCAAAATCTACACGCGTCATCAATCGATTTGGCATACAAACGACTTTAGATAAATCGTGTCGACGTACCTCCAAACCGACGCATACAAACCCCGTCGGCAAGGCAACTAAAAGTTTGCAACTTACTCAACGCATCCGAACAAAGTCTATGTCTTAAGGAAAAGTTATGCGCGTAACGCACAACATACACAACGGGAGAATATATCTACGTCTTAAGAAGAAGTTATGTCTTATGGGGCATACTTTTTAGAATTATGCGCTTAACAATAATCAAATCGAGTCATAATCGAACGAAGTACATATCCAAAAATACCAAAATGTTTATTTATTATAATATTTTTCTCAAGAAAACAAATCGTGTATGTGGGCATCACACCACATACCGGCATACATAAACATACCGCTGATAAGGAATAACCATAACAAGGCCAAATACCCATGGTATCGCAACATAACATACGCGCAAATAACTTTGGTTATTACAAACCCTTAACCAAAGCGAACTATTATTTCCAAACTAAGACAATAGCCGAATATCAATGAACACGCGATCTTCAAACCTTGCCTTGTGATTTTTTTTTTTAAATTTATCTTTCAAAAGCCGGGGTTCGAACCCGTAAGAAAAACATACTCATCATACACCATACCATTACGAGCATATTTCGTAGCGAACTCTTTTAAAAGCTCGGGGTTCGAAGACATAAAGGCCAATATTTCATCATATCAACATACGCGAAAGGGCAAAAATTAAAGACCGTGATATGTTAAGGGGGCTTTACATACCTCAAATTTAAAGACCACAATTATGAGGGGTTAAAAAATTTAAAGACCACCTCAACAACAACAACAACAAGCCAACCTAGCAACATTAAAAAATGAAATCCGGTCATTTGAACTTTAGTCCTATTTCAAGCCAACATGCTTTATCAATTACTATACCAACAATATTTTCTAAGCATCATCAACAATATTTTTCCCGAACCCGAGAACACAACTATAACATATATCATGTGCCTTAACAATGCTATTCTCATCAATATACAAATTACATAAGTTCTTTTTCAAAGGACAAAAATTAAGGAAAACAACACAAATACTCGTTTCCATAAAATGCAACACAACATATATTTATTGATGATTCTCATTCATTCTCTACAATGATCATAACATATTTATATCAACACAACACAACACACACACACAGTATCGTAGACACTACATTCACAACCTCCACTCCAACATGCCATATTTCATGATTTTCATCCAGTAGTTGACAACATGCATACAACCTTTATAACACATATCATGATCAAATCTTACCTTTCTTCTTCAACTCCCCAAATATCATGGATCGGGGGGCTAAGAACAACACTTCCAGAGTGTCGTTGAAGGACTAAAGCGATTTTCCAAGGGTTTGGCCGACTCAAGTTCAACCATCTTAATGATGGTATCACGGAAGATTGAGGATTATCTCATTAAAGCATTAAAACAGCTGGTGGACACCACCCTAATTCTTAGCGCAGGGCCAAAAATTGCATGATTTACCAATCCAATTATATCACTTATGGATTTCATAGAAGGTTGAATTCATGAACAAATTGTTTTTGAAGAAACGAAAGAAGTCCTCTGTGATACTATCATAATATATAAGAGACAGAGTAAATACTATGTTGCTATAATAATTTTATGGTCATCTCGGGTCAATAATTTTTGGGGCATAAAAATAAAGGGGTATGAGCGATAGCACGTATGCCGGTCCGGCATAACTTTGTTTTCGGCCGGTATAAACATTCTTTCCGAAAATTAAAGCGGGAAAACATCATGACTAATTGTGAAGGGCAAAAATAAAGACAAAGAATCAAACTAATTACGCTAAAATTTAGGAAGACCACCCTAAAAGTTAAGGGCAATCCACGCAAAATATTTTCTCAACTTTAGTCCACGCTTATCATTATATTTTCGCATTCATAATATTTTGCAAATTATATCATGTGCCGCTCGCTACGTGCCAAAGGACTTAAGGAAA
This sequence comes from Lycium ferocissimum, assembly GCF_029784015.1. Lineage (NCBI taxonomy): Eukaryota > Viridiplantae > Streptophyta > Magnoliopsida > Solanales > Solanaceae > Lycium > Lycium ferocissimum. The sequence goes on along the minus strand of NC_081350.1, from coordinate 42,258,715 downwards.
ACAAACACAAATACTCCTTGCAAAAACTATTTACCCGAGTATGATATCATGATCACGGTCGAGAGGACTAATCTATTTATAAGGACTAGTATTTGTCTCGCATACGTTATATACCCTAATCGTAGCATGGTTTTGAAGAGATTGCCTCGTTGACCGGGCATGATATCTCTCATGACACCTTTATAAGGTTGATTTTATTAAAATATAATCCTCCGACATAACTTACAGTAAAATATATATAAGACAGTGGTATGATAGAGGATTTTTTTTGACAAATAGTGCGTTATTTTTAATAAATGAACATAATCATTCATAATATCGTCTCAGCCTAAATTAATTATATTTATATAGCCAAAAGGTAATGATCATGAAGGATTAAGAAAATGATCAAACATCTTAAATACTTATATTTATATCTTATTTTTAATTAGATCATCATAATTCGTACTATATTTTATTTTAAAAGACAAGGGAAATTTCCTTTTGGGAGTAGCGCACTAACTTGGGCGTGTTGTAGAATGGATTCGCCAACTACTATTACCGCGTAGTGGAACATGACTCTTCCTCAAGCCTAAACCCCATCTTTTACCCTATAATAATAATCCAAAATATTATTCCATTTTTCAAATAAAAAAGAAGAAACATTCAATCGAAGAGTAATTGACAACCGATCATTCAATCAAGATGAGTTTCCTATTCGGCAAAAGAAAAACACCTGCAGGTTCTTTTTTCTATTAAAAATTATCAATCTAATTGATTTTTTTTTTTTACAAATATTTCGTGATGTGTTTTGGTGATCTGTGTGAATTGACACGTGATCTATTCGTCGTCCAGTAGCTTTGATTCAAACTCTGTATTTGGATATGTACAAATGATTAATTTAGAATCCAGTAACTTAAAAACATTATAATCTAGAACTTATAAGTTTCAATTCTAGGCTTTGCTTTTGTTGCGATAGTCAAATTTATAAGATTGAGTTTAAAACCGTTGGCTTGTAATTTTGTAGAATCTCTATTTGATGTGGAATTAGGTATTATCTGGTTTTGATGCTTTTGTTTAGTGAGTTTAGGGAAAGCAAAATGGTGCATAAGTTCGTAGGCGGATCGAGGATTTGAAGTTTATGAGTTCCTATAACAGATTGGGTTTACGCTTCAAACATTTATAGATATTTAGTGTATTTCTTTTTATGCATACATGGTATGGTCAAAAGTTATGGGGTTTTGTGAACTTGTAAGTCGTAATAGGAGAACTGAACCAAGAATTCTCTTTCTTCATCAGCAATGGAATCACTGATCGCGACTTAGGATTCTATTTTATCATCAATCCAATCCTTGTTCACGTTTTTTCTTTTTCTTATCAATGAATAGATCTCTTTACTTGTATGACTTAGATGTCTCGAGGGTGTAATACTCTTTGTAGTACTGGTCCTTAGATATCGTATTAACAATCGAAATATGGTCGAAAGAAAAAATCTCTCTACATCAGTCACTGCATAAGTGGACTTAGGATGATAAAAAAATTCACTTAGAGTGTTTAAATTTTAAATTTTGCTAGAGTGATGGCAAAAGTTTGGCTTTGGCCACCTTAATGTCCTGTCTTTTTAAGGTTTGGCATTCTTAAGATGGCATTTTAGGAAAAGCTTATTGTGCTGCAAATGATTCCTGGTTATGCATATTCCAGTGTCTTGATTGTATAACGGTCGAAATTTTCTATTTTGCTGATTGTGAGCAGGTCTTTGGGATTACTCAAGTAAAATGTTGAAAATTTTTTTTCCTGTTAAAAGTTTGAGTGGATATCATGTGCGTTGTCCCATATATCTTATATTAAATTGAAAACGACATATACTACACTTGATCTTTAGCCGAAAGGCCAAGAAAGCTCAAAAGTTGAAAGCTCTTGTTTATACTTTCTGCTGCTAAACCTTAACCACTCAAATAGAAATTTTTTGTTGGTCTTGGTCGTGTTATCAAAAGCGAAAAGCGGCAAAAAGCTCTATGGTCAGCTGGGGCTTTAAGCGCAAAGCGCAAATAAAGCGTGGGCTTTAATGAAAAAAGGCGCAATGGTGCAAAAATACAAATCTATATATGTTCAGTCCAAGACTAATAATAATAAGCATGAATAACAAATATATGGACAAAGGAATTGTAAAAACATTACGATAAAGTGAAATATGAATTATCTAGTGTCACCCCTTCAAGAGAGGCTCATTGGCAAGGAAAATTATGTCTTTGAGCCTTGATGATGACACTCAAGCGCACATAAAGCAAGGCGAAGCGCTCAACATGTTTTTGAGCCTCGCTTCAGGGCTTAAGCGTGCCTTTGACAACATTGGTCTTGGTCTTATTCAAATACACATGGTAGACTAAGTTGACATCCATAAAGAAAATGAAGACTAACTTGGTTCAGATAAGTGCAGTGTTTTTCTATTGCATGTTCTCTCTGTGTTGTGCATGTGTTAGTGCATGTGCTACTTTTCTTTTGTGAAGTCACCTCCTACTAGTGAAATGCCATCATAAGTTAAGCAACGTTATGATTATGTGTCTGGTTTACCTACTTATTTATCAGAACAAGCTTCACATTTTGCGTTCCTTGAGTGATTTCAGATCCCAAATCATATCTCTACAAATATTTTGTCTTTCCCAGTCCTTTCTTGTCTGAACTTATTGTTATTATGCCTCACATGTTTTGTGCAAGTCACAATAAATCTCAGTCTTGTTTTCTTTTGGGACTTGGGGTTATGGAGGAATTTTACCAGAATTTTACTTGCAAAATCTTTTGATGCTGGAAAAGTTGCCAGGGCATTTCTATCTCTTAGACTTTATCTCTTATAATTACTGCTCAAAACCTTTAATACACTGGGAGATGGAATATTCATTGTTGTTGGAAAAATTACCATTAAATCAATCTATTTTGGATAGCTTTGAAAACTTTTAATTCTTTTTTTGAAATTTTAATTTATCTATACACCTCTACTAAAGTTTTTAAAAGTCTTTGCACATGGTAGTGATACTATTGCAATGTGGGATCCTCATTGTTTATTTACTTATCTATTTTATTGTTAAATTTAAGATGGCTCTTTTTCTTCTATGGAGAACTAGTTTTACAAATGCCCGAGAATACAGCTTTTCTAGGTAAATCAAGCTGCTAGAGCTTTACTTGCTACTTCTCAGTTCTCAGTTTACAGATTTTTTTACTTGCTAACTTCCCCCTTTATTGTTTCTTACTTAAGCGGTGCATGGTACTGCTATATGACATGCCCTTGGAATTTGAGGGATGTGATTGTTGTTAGCCCTTTCTGAAACATTCCTTTGCATTATGTTTTTAATGTTTTATTTTCATTTGCAGAGCTCCTGCGTGAAAACAAGCGTATGCTTGATAAATCTATCCGAGAAATAGAAAGGGAGAGACAGGGGTTACAAACACAAGAGAAGAAACTAATTGCAGAGATAAAGAAAAGTGCAAAGCAAGGACAGATGGTAGGTCTTCTCTCTGGATGTTAGTCCCACTTAGTAAATCATTTTTGTTTGCCTCTCCCTTTTCAAATCAATGTCACACATGCTGAATTTTTTAGAAGGTAGATTATTCTATGATGGAGGAGCCTATCCTGCAATTTTGTTATAAGTATTTTATCCTAGTTGCTTGAACTATTATTAAACATTAGCTGTAAATAACGAAGTGCAGAAGAAGGCCTATCCTGTAGTTAATCAAACATTGCACAGAGACGAACCCAAAAAAAAAAAAAAAAAAACCCAGCTCTTATGTTTTTAGTTAATGCTTACTTTGGGTCAATTAGGTGAACAGCAAATCTATTATTTTAGTAAAATGTATAATCATACACAAATGATTAATGTATGCAGTTAGTGCAACTGCATAGAGTCCTGGAAAAAGGCACATGTCACTTCTGTTTCTTTGAGTTCAGTAATGTATTATTCTATAGATAGTGCAAGAATATAGGATTAACAACAATACTTAAACCCATTTGTAATTTGAAGTTCTTTGATGCTAGGGTGCTGTGAAGGTGATGGCAAAGGATCTTATCAGGACAAGGCATCAGATTGAAAAATTTTACAAGCTTAAGTCCCAACTTCAAGGTGTCTCCCTCAGAATTCAGGTAGTTATGGACATCATTATCATTAACATTATTGTTGGTCTTGTTGCTGCTGTCGCTATTGCTATTGCTACTGTTTGCCTTTTGAAAAGTGTTATATTTATTAAGAATACAACCTCTGTTATATGTGGGACGGTGGTTCATAAAGCTTAATATTTGCTAATCAGTACCCTTGAGTAAATTCTGCAATCTTAACAGTAAGTTCCCATCACCAGCTCATGAAAAAGTCAGAAAGCTTCTCCATTGGTTCATTTGTATGAAGCTAGATTAAATCTGCACCATTGCCTCTCTGGTGAGGAACATTGAGACAAAATTTGTGCATAGTAATTCTACAGACTGGAAGTTGGTAAACCAATCCTTATGCATGCCCAGATACAGGTTTTCTGTCTAAACTGAAATAATTAAAGGTGGCTCCCCCACACCCCACCTCACCCGGCAACCCAACAGAAAGAAAGAAAAGCTAGAAAGAAGTAGAAGAATAAAAAAAATATCTATCTTGGGGGAGGAAGCAAAGAGGTTTCTTTGTGCTGCAAGGGAACTGCAAAGATGTCCTGATAATGATCTCTTCTATTGTCTAGGCACATGCAAATTGGTCGACAGAAATATTTATGCTGTGTGAATGATTGATTAAGAGTTCCTAAGTATCAATTGTTTTCTAACTCTTTCTTTTCTTCCCCAAATATGTTACCATTGATATCAGACTTTGAAATCAACACAAGCAATGGGTGAAGCAATGAAAGGTGTTACAAAGGCAATGGGACAGATGAACAGGCAGATGAACTTGCCAGCATTGCAGAAAATAATGCAAGAATTTGAGATGCAAAATGAAAAGATGGAAATGGTGAGCGAGGTGATGGGAGATGCCATTGATGACGCTTTGGAAGGGGATGAGGAAGAAGAAGAAACAGAAGAGTTGGTGAGCCAGGTCCTTGATGAGATTGGTATTAACATCAATAATGAGGTATTTTACCACTCTTCCTTTACACCTATTTGGATGTATATGATGTGTTTGTAATGCTATATTTACTCATGGTCCTTTAATTAATGGCAGCTTGTCAATGCTCCTTCTTCTGCGGTGGCTGCTCCAGCAGCGAAAAACAAGGTTGCACAAGCTGAGGCAACTGATAATGACGACGGAGGGATAGACAGTGATCTGCAAGCAAGGTTAGACAATTTGAGGAAAATGTAAATTGTTCGTAGAATGAATTGGGAACTTTATACAGTCTTGTAACATTTGTGAAAATATTGGAATTCATGATCAGGCATTGTCTGTCACTGTAACACATAGCATGCGCTATGCTTTCTGATTATTCTTGAATCTATTTGTATTATATTATACATAGTTAACACGTACGATTGAAAAAGGTTCCTGGCAGATCTATTATGTGGTTTGAAGTTGATTGAAGTTTGAGTCTGGTTTGAACCATGTCGTGTGCAATGACATTATCTTCTAAAGCTGTTATTTTCATTACCTTGAAAAATGGAACACTACTTTTCTAGGTAGAAACAGCATAACTCTAGCTTGTTAATGATGGTGAAATAAACGATTGGCCTGGGTTATGCTTTAACGAAGTTAACGGGCATAAGTAATATGGTAAAACACAGCTATAAATGACAAAAGAACCCAACCATGGATGAACATGAGTATGCACTAAAGGTGTGGCCTAGTGGTTAATGGAATGGGTCGAGAACCATGAGATCTTAGGTTTGAAATTCATTTGAATAAAAAATACTAGGTGAGGTGATTTTTTTCCATTTGTCCAAGCTTTGGTGGACAGAGTTATCCAGTACTTGTCTTTGGTGGGAGGTAGCAAATATCTTGTGGAATGAGCTGAGATTTGTGCAATTTGGCTCGAACATCATTGTTACCAAAAAAACACAACCGTAGAAGAGTTTATAAAGTGAGAGTTAAGTTACTTGGATAATTGGGAATTAGCAATTTTATGGAATTTGTGCAACATCAGAGCCTGTGTGGAACTCGGAGATTAGAGGATAGTCTTTTTTTTTTTTTTTCTTCACTGGACGAATGCAAATTTAGAATTGTTGGGATTGATAAAGTTCCTATGCAATCCTTATTTACAACGTCTCTGGCAGAAGCGGAAACTAATGAAATCTAATATAATCGTGAAATTCACATATATCGACCGTACAAGAAAGGACACACTTCATTATTCAAAGTCTAATCGTCAGTATGATATACTGTAATCTCTGAATAACTATTCTAGAAATCCTTAACATGGCTTCAGACAAAAAGAAAGAGGAGTGGAACCTGGGGAAATTATAAGTAGGCTTACTAACAAGTCCCTAAGATTTATGTATGAATGTACAACACCGGGCAAGTAATCATTCTTAACACTTTTCACATCCTATATCCCAAGCATTTCCTTCTATCACCTTTATCTATTACCACATCCATTGGGATCTACTCATCAACAAACGTCTTCATGCAAAACCAGTCTTTCATATCAACAAAAACTCTCAGAAGTCAGAACCACCAAAAAAAGTAAAATGGAAAAGAAAATAAACTAAACTGAGCTGCCTTGAACCATCAATCCATCTCGAGAATCCTCCTCTTGCCTTGTGAAACTATTCCTGTAAATCACCGGCTGCTCCACCGGAGAACGACACAACGGGCAATCCATATGAGAATAAAGCCACATATCAATACAAGAAGCATGAAAAGAGTGTTTGCATATTGGAAGTTGCTTCACTTCTTCCCCTTCTTCAAAAACTGATAAACACACAGCACATTCATAATCACTATTCTTCTCATCATGATTTGCTCCAACTTCAACTCCTAATTATTTCTTGTACCTGAAACTGGACACTATGTTCACATTAGCATTATCGTGAGAAATATGACGTGAACTTTGTTCAAGAGATTGATCCCTGTGGTTATTATTGTTGCACCATCGAGTGCTGATGAAATTGTAGAGGCCAAGCAGGAAAACTGCTGTTCCTACAATGATAAGAGCGCAATACAAACTGGGTAAGTTTGATTGTTTTGGAGGAGAAGATGGAGGAGTATAAGGCATAGGAGCTTCTTCCATATAGCTGATTAGTTGAAGCTTTTTGTTTGAGAATCAAATAATAGGGGATTGATTTGATTCACTAGCTAGTGCTATATATAACTAATTAGGACACTGATATATTAATATTATGGATTTACTTATATACAATGACAGTATAAAGTGTATTTTTTTTTTTGTATTATCTGTGGATTTTAACATGTTCTATCATGCAATCCGTCTTACTATAATTTATAGGCTTACTAGTCCCCACTCTGTATGGACGGTTAGTTGTAGTTATTTTTCAAGTGATCAAATAGTGTACAATTAATCAATATGGATTTAAGCTACATACATTAATAGCGTAATTTTTGTTAATACTTACTGAATTTAACTTGTGATAGCAGGTTATGTACCATTTTTACACCATTAATACATAGAACTTAAACTCTTATATTCGTTATGGCCGTAGTTCGGTTCTATCCGTGTGATTGTTTTATCTTTTATATGGGAAAAATTGTGAATTACTATTAATTATAAAGCCGTGGAATCAAAGGAGTATAAGAAGGAATATGCAGGCTGGTTGAATAAATAAACAGGCTGGTGGAAAGATGAAGAAGATAACGAAAATGGACAATTAAATTATTTCTGAAAATTGACATCTAAGCTTATTATCTCTTACCTTGCTTTCTTCCACAGAAGCAGTCAAAGAAATTTGCTGTCACTTTTCAGGCAAAGTTCATTTTATAGCTCCTATTTTGTCATTTTTAACCGGAAGTTTGATTGATAATTTGATTTTAACTTTGTGAAGCTTATCTTTCGGTAGGTTTTTAATTTATAATAGAATAGTTCTTTTCCTCCCTCTTGATTTAATGTACTCCCTTCCTATTTTACCTGACCTCATTTGTGGGACTACAGTGGATATGCTATTGTTGTATTTTACTCTATCTATCCATTTTTAGTTTTTTTTTTTTTGTGGACTTTCAATATCGTTCTCAATTTAACCTTTGGCCACGGAAGTATAGTTCAATGATCATTATGCAATTAATAGTATCACAATTCAAATTTAAGTGGCTGTCTGACTAGTATTGAGTCAGTTGAGTTTCCTCCCTTTCTTATAAGATAAATTTAAAAGGAATAAAAACCTATTTTTAGCTATAGTCTACTAGCATATCAAATTGGGTCATATACTGCTCTTAAATGCTACTAGGAGTAGTAATTATGTAAACATAAGTAAACTTGCGAATATGAAGAAATAAGTTCTCACTTGTGGACAAAAAATATTTCTCTGTTACTCTTACTTCTTGTTAATTGCTTGGCATTACTATCGAACTTTTCGCACTCAAAAAAGGAAATCAACTTTTCAATGCAAAACACAACCCAATGTCAACCTTCCACAAATATTTTTCACTCATCAAGCAGCGTCCACTGAAAAACACGGCTAAAAGAAATCAACTGATACAACATTTTCCAATAAACATTTTTGAGTGAGAACCTTTTTCTTAAATATCAAATCTTGGTTCTGCTTCTGATTGCCAATCACTTCTTTTGCGAGCCTTTGCCACTCACCTACCATCGCGCAAACCCCTATTACCAGCCATCGCCGCATAGTTATTACCACGCAACTATCATCACCAACCGCAACCAGTTGACCACCTTCAATCAGCAATACACAGTTATTTGCACCAGCCACTACCGTCAACCACCACTAGTCACTGTTGCACAATTATCACCATCAGCCACCTCCACCAAATCACCAACCACCACATCTCATGACATGTAAATGAAGATTTAAAAAAAAAATGTTATGAATATAATATTTAATATTATTTTATGTAATATTTATATTTATTGATCTTTAAATGAAGATGAATTATGCACATTTAAAATTGAGTAAACAAATACTCCGCTTTAAATATCCCGTGTTTAAATTTAGAGATAATATTTTAATAATAGGACGTGTATTCACATTTAATTTTTTTTTAAAAGGCTTCAAATTTCCTTTAACTTAAAATTTAGGATTCTCACATGCTTCCAAACCCTAAGCAAACCAACTAGAGGAGGTTTGGAGTCCTCAAATTTGATACACTACATGTGTTTTTTCTTAGCTCACATGAACATAAAATTATGACAACCTTCCAATAAGATAACCTTATCCACCAAATGGCTAATAAGACCTAGCCACGTAGGACAAAGAAAAATATGCCAACTCCCAAGATCAAGTTTCCACCTCTCATTAAAAATCCTCTCTTTATCAACTCAATCTAAGTGAACCTTTTCTTCTCTCAAAATCACATCATATATTACCTATACCATACTCTTTACATTTTAGAGGAGAGAAATTTAAAAAATTCAATTCTTCAGAGCAAAAGGCAAAAGAATGGCTACTTCTTCAATGGTTTCAATGGCAATGCCACTAACTTACACAAGCCAAAAGAAGCAACCAATTGTTGAAGCTTTCTTTAAGCCATTGCCAATTAGGCCCTCAAAACAAATTGTAACTTCAAAACAAGTTGCTAAGTTTGTAGTCAAGGCTTCACTTAAGGACAAGGCAGTAGCAGGATTGTCAGCAGGTGTACTCACAGCATCAATGGTTGTACCTGATGTAGCACAAGCTGCTGATGGTGTGTCACCATCACTCAAGAACTTCTTGCTTAGCATTGTGTCAGGTGGGGTTGTGCTTGCTGCAATTATTGGTGCAATTATTGGTGTCTCCAACTTTGATCCTGTTAAGAGGGGTTAATTTTATGCCTTCCTTTTAATTGTATCTATATATGATATTGTTTGATTTTCCAGTATTGTTTTGTGTATGTTTACATGACAATTAATTCCTTCGCTTTTTTTTTTCGGTGTATTCATCTAGTATTCGAAATAGCAAAGGCTTGTGATAACGCTCTTGCTGAATTAGGCTAGTAAGATCGTGCGAAAGAATTAATTATGCGGCTAATTTAGATTTACAATGTGTAGGGCTCACTAAAAGATGCACTTTATACTATCGAGTTAAGACATGTACATAGTTGAAGGTGGAGAATCTAGTCCATCTTACCATACTTTTGGTAGTATTTTCTTAGTTGTAATTTTGCATAGATATATAAGAGGATCCAAGTGAACATACGTAAAATTTGAATGCTAAAGCAACAATATTTTATTGTTTGTGTGATTTATAGTCTACTCCCAATGATATTTGCCAAAAGATAATTGCTCAATCTCGAATACTTTTTTTTTCTTCCAAACATCAATATGACTGATTTTCGAAGATCTCACAAGGTTTGGTGCCAAAATGTAAAGATGTTTTGTAATCAGATGATATTCTATAAATTTTCAACTTATTTCAAGTGTCATTTGCAACACAAAATTTACTAACAAATTTCTTTCAACAGACCAATCGTGCAAGGACTAAATCCAGATACTGAGCAACTCATTTCCAACTAATGGACTAAATCAAAAAAGCCAAAATTAAAGTAAAAATTAAGGGAAGATTCAACCATTAATAGAACCATCTTCGTAGGTGCATTAGAAAAAATGTCAATATAAAATAACGGATTCTCTAGACATGTTTTTACTGTACGCAAAGATGAATAAGAAAAAAAAGAGTAGGACTCAACTTAAACTAAGATGTAATATTCAGAGCTTTTTCACCTCGAGACAAGTGACCGCATATAGACCAACAACAAGAAAAAATATCGGCAGCAAAGTAGCAAGATAAACACAGGCAATGATCGTATATAGACCACAAGTTCCAAAGTTCGTAGAGAGGTTGTTTCCGATAGACCCTCAACAAAACGACGCATAACCAAAACAGACTAGAAAGAAAGAAAAAATATCGGCAGCAAAGTAGCAAGATAACCACAGGCAATGATCGATAGACCACAAGTTCCAAAGTTCGTAGAGGAGAAATTTCGATAGGCCCGCAGCACAACAACGCATAACCAAAATAGACTAGAAAGAAAGAAAAAATATCGGCAGCAAAGTAGCAAGATAAACACAGGCAATGATCGCATATAGACCACAAGTTCCAAAGTTCATTAAATTTTGTGCCCAATCTAACACTATTAAAAAAAGATGCAACATGAGGTTTGCTGTCTGCATAACTGGGACCTAGACTGGAATATCAGTTGGCACCAATGCTGGCGTCGTGATGTAATCTCCTTCCTCCTTGGGAGGATGGATTGTGACAAGATCTAGAAGAGGAGTTGTTGGACCTTGCTTTCCTTTTGGATCCCAATCAAGCATGATCTTTGCCTTGATGCCAAGTGCTCCCTGTACAACGCAAAAGAAAAAATGAAATATCACGAGATAACAATGATAATAAGAAGAATAAAAGAAAACAAGCCCAGAAAGCTTTACAGCCAGTTTGGCTAAACTTCCAAATTCTGCTTATTTTAAAAGTGCTTTTCGAAAAGTAGTTTTGTAGAGCATTTTGTGTTTGGTTAATCAACTTGAAAATCACTTTTGCCAATATTAGAATAGTACGTAAGTGAAAGAAAAGTGAAATTATCAGGGACCACATAAATACTGATTTGACAATAACACCCGCGTAGAGTATGTATGGTTTCATCACATTAATATCTACCAAGGTTCAGAGTTATATTTTAATCCGAGGTTATTATGCTACTTAAAGCCCATAATGCCGTTAACATTCAAAAACTCAAGCTCGAAGTCACTCAAAGAATAATCACCAATGATGTTCTCAATGCAAAGCTCAGGCACCAATGTTCTCAGTTTCAGCACCTTTGTCTATCCTCTTGACAATACTGGCAAACATTGGGGTCCAAATCAAGCACTTGCTGAAGTGATAAGATCATTAGTCATAAAGTGATACATTGCCTCTTTGTGCATACTGATTTCTAAATCAAACTCGTCTAATCAGGGTATAGCAGTTAGCTAAAAGATTAGTGTCATGAGTGTCACCTTTCCAGGTCCAAATTCATAGCTCTTCTTTAGCCCTTTTGTTAGGAGAGTTTTTATTGTGGTCTCCCATTGAACTGGTGAAGTCACCTGCAGAAGTCAAGCATGACAAATCAACAGTTCCCAGAAGATTGTGTCCAACCATCTTTAATCAACTTAATCCTGTGTACTGTCTGTTTCTTACCTGGCTAGCTAATATTTTCTTAATTGTGTCTGGATCTGCATGTGGTTGCGCATCAACATCAGATATTACTGGTATTCTGGGAGTTCTGATCTCTGTTGCACCCAAAGCAGCTTCTAATCTTGAGACAGCTGGATTCATAAAACTTAAGTGGAATGCTCCAGCAACAGCTAGACATACCTGGAACAATTAAATCCAATGTTAAGATGCAAACACCATCAGCAGTCGGCAGCAAGGTCTATATTAACATTTAGAGAGAATAAGGAAATACCGTCATTCGTTCTTTGAACGACTTTGCTTTTGCTTCCATTGCTTCAACTCCTTTAACACCTCCAGAGACTGCACAATTTCACTATAAAAAGATAGTGCAACAACAACACTGGAAAATGCTTAGCCAGGTGCGATATTCCAAGGAGTATGGAGTTTATTCTGGCTACAAAGCTTTTGGAGAAACTTACAGGGCATAAGAAATTTGCAATCTGAACTTTGTTGGCTTCATCAACTTCCTCATTAGCTGCATCACACAGTTTCTGAACCTTCTCGGAATCCAGTCCAATTACACTAACCATTGCACTTTTGCAGCATCAGCAGCGTCATGGACAGAATAGATATTGTCAGAGTTCATTGCAAGGCCATCCTCAAAACTGGCAAAGGCAATCAGATTAGTGGGTCAATAATGAAATCCAAGTACTTGCATCTTAAAGTGTGGGAAGGATAAGAAAGTACATCTAGACATAAGCTACTCCCAAAGCATAATGTTATGTAGGGTAGCAACCTGAAAGCTCCTGCAAATGCCAGAGCAGTGTATTCGCCCAAGCTCAGAGCACATGCGATGTCAACAGAATCAATTATTTGCTGACCCCCCTCACGAGCACGGAGTATCTCTACCGCAGCTAAGCTAGTGACATAGATAGCTGTTTGGGAACAAGTAAATAATGAGCAAGTCAAAATTGATAGTATAATTTATATCCTATTGTCATCACAAACATCATCTATAAAACTTCCTCTGTCAACTGAAAGCAAAAATGTCCATGCATTGCAGAACCTTCTGCTTTTCCTTTTGTATGTGGTTTAATGGGATCAATGTGTTGTAGTTATTAATAAGTCATTCTACATAACCTTAATACCAAATAAGAGGTGTGATTCAAAAACAAGAAAATATGATGAAACAAATACCTGGCTTAGAAGTTAGAACAGTGGAGTCTAACTTCTCTTTTGGACCTTTAATACATATATCCAAAAGGTCAAACTCAGCAGCGTCAATTACAGTGATCGTGCTACTATGAAAAAAATAATATTCTAGACGTGTCCAATTGGGTGATAATTTTGAGTTCTTTTTCTTTGTAGGATTATATTGTCTCCCTATTGCATTTGGTCAATTGAAAGCACTTCCATTTTCTTAGGACATGTCCAAGACTTGATGTTTTGCAAAGAGAGCAGCAAAAATTGGCCATGTAAAATCAATCACATAAAAACTTATATCAAATTCAATACTATGTCAAATCTGTGCTAATATGGAAAAATTATTACTTTGGCCTGGAGATTACATCTGAGTCAGCACATACATATGTTCTACGGCCTTATTATTTTACCATTTTAACCGTCTTTCTCTAAAGGAGTAACTGGGCTCCTTTCTTTCATTTTAATAATCAGATGCTCAAATCAATCATGTGTTGAAAAAGAAAAGGAAACAAATTACATTATTCACGGTTAAAATATTTCGAATAGCGGTCCCAAATTCAAGTTGATTCTATTTCAGCTCTTCTTCAGAGAAAGACAATTAAACAATTCACAATCATCATCCTTGCGGAGTTGGATCATCCATATAATATACAAAAGGAACTCCAGAGAATTTGAAAACAAGTAGGGTCCTGTCCTTAAGATTCAGATAAAAGAAGAGTTCTAAACCTTTATGGCGTTACCTCCGTACAAGTGCTGCATACAAGTTCCTGTACATATTTTTTTTATGACCATTCGATTAGTTTCAAAATAAAATTTAATTTACAGATGCCTGTTGTAATTAAAGAAAAAAGTTACAACGAAGGAGTGCAGGACTTTGTGCTTGGTGCAAAACTTCATGAGAGATACAATTGAACCCACAATACAGGGAACTTAAATCATCAAAGTATTAGCATCAAAACTCCACAAGACGATCTCTCATACCCCCTACTGACGTGTTTTAATGCCGTGCAGGCTTAGGCCCAAAGCAGACAATGTCACTAGCAGGCCAGGATACCGATGGTATCAGAGCCACTCCTGCGTCAGCCTTGTTGATGTGCGCCAAAATTCAATTGAGTTTAGGCAAATCCTATATAGGCAGTTGAGGTGCTAGAGAACCCCACATCGGCAAAACACGGGAGGATGTTGGTTATCTAGAAGCAAATCCTATGGCGCGTGGGGCAAACCACGAGGATGTTGAGGGGAACATAAAAGGGAAACAAAGATGCATATGTGACATGAAGTGGGTTAAGAATCATAAGGTCTCAGGTGCAAAAACACTAGAAGAATCCCTTGGTCGGCAAAACACGGGAGGGATGTTTGGGATCTAAGATACCCTGTGAATTGGTGGAGGTGCGCACAAGCTAACCCGGACACCACAGTCACAAAAAAAAAAAAAATCAACAAAGATAGTGACTGCTAGATCTCGTCAAGCAAAACAATTTATAGGAAATCGAACATTAGCGAGGAGAGCGGGAGAAAATAACATACAAATCAGGAACCAGTAGGTGCCTTAGGAGTGGGATTTTGCTACCCTCCTCTTTGTTTTAGTCAACTAGTACAACCTATTTTGCTTTGGTAACACTAAGGTTATTTATGTCAGACTTTTTCTAAGGGCACCTTTGCCTTGTTGTTAGGTGGTCAAGACAATTCACAACAAGAAGGAGCTTTCATTGGTTTGTCATGTCATAAAAATTTAATAAGATCAATCTATTCTTGGGAACATCATATTCTTTTGTTTAACCTTTACTACAGTTGCTCTTGCTTTGAGTGCGATGCAATAATGTTACAATAACCCTTCAACTTTACTTCATAGAAGGTCTAACATAACCATCACCAACTGATGGTGGGACTCTTGTTTGGCATCTTTGATTTAATTTTGAGACTGATCATGGGAGATGGTAGTTCCGAACAGTCTAAATGTGCAGATATCCTTTATCTGAAGAAGCTACATCAAGCTGTGTACAGATGGGACAAGAGGACCATGAATATAAAGAAGTGATAATCACTACATAAATCAGGGCAAAAGACAATTACTGTAAAACCAAGAGCTATACAATAAGTAACTCAGACATCTCAGCACTGCTTCTAGAAGGTCCTCCAACTTTTCTGTTGTCACGTAGAAACAGGGAAAATGCCAAAGGTCTATCGGAAACAGCCTCTCTACCTCCCAAGGTAGGGGTAAGGTCTGCGTACAATCTACCCTCCCTAGACCCCACTGGGTATGTTGTTGTACTAAGAAACAGGGAAAATAGACTATTATTGCCTTTCACCACACAAAAATCATAATACCTGATTATGCGTTGTTGAATGAGGAATATTGCAAATCAAAGCATTCTTATAGAAATCATATATGCGACTTGGTTTTACTAAATCCTCAAGCTAGATTCTAGATGTCCGAGCCTTGGAAGGAAGACTCAGTTTGAAAGGTCTGTTTATCAAAACAAACATTGAACACCTACTATGGTTGTCCAAAATCTTAATCGACAAACCAATCATAATGAACCATAAACTGAATTATTAATTAATTGAGCATGCATGAAAGGAAAGGTGAGAGCAACATAATGATGCATGTGATCATAGTGGATGAAAGACAAACTAGTTAAGCTCTAGGATAAGAAACATTGAACTTCAAGAAACTACCTAGTCATAGCTCCAACTGAGATAAAATCCTGAAGAGTTCATTCAATCTGACTTTCCAAGAGATTTAGAGGATCATAATTCTCTGTTAGACCTAACTCAGTGGTAAATTGTTCATGATTGAGGATTTATGAAACCTTAAAGACAACAATCAGCACCATCCTCACCACCCCTTCATCCCCAAAGAAAGACCTGATGCTTACAAAGAGAGAAGAGTGTCATATCCAAGGCACTCTTGAGTTGAACTATCTCGGAAGAGAGAAAATTACATCAATTAAAAATAGGCACACATAAACCAGGAACTTCTCTCACTAAACTAAAACTAAAAAAATGTCTGGCGAAAGGGTAATATTTTATTAAATGAGAAGCACTGAGGAGGTACTTGCACCAAGGGTGTAGCCTAGTGTTCAAGAAGTGGGTAAAGAACCATGAGGTCTCAGGTTCAAGTCCCAACGGAGATAAAAACACTAGGTGATTTCTTTCGTCTAAGCCTTGGTAGACAGAGTTACCCATTATCTATGCTGGTGGGAGATAGCAGGTACCCCGTGGAATTAGTCGAGTGCGCACAAGCTGGCCCGGACACCATGATTATCTAAATAAAGGAAGCACCGACGAGACAAACAGTATCGGTCTTCTACTTCTGCCTGCATACAGTCCGAAAGAACCAGGATATCAAAAAAATTAGATGTTACACTTCTTTTAAACCAACCATACAAGAATACCGTGCTCACTATTTGTAGTAAGAAGTTTGTACAATAAAAGTTTTATTAAAGATGAGATCGTACAAATCTGGAAATATGTTTGCTAAGGCAGTATTTATCCAACCAAAGTCTGTTCTTCCTTCTATTTTCAACCTCTAAGATTGTAGGTGAATTGAATTCATCCCAGAAACTTTAAATTTGCTGCTATATTACTATAAGGAGCCTTCACCGGCTTTGCATACTAGGAAGATTCCATCCCATATTTTATAATCGCAACTTTTTCCCAAAGTTCTTCTTTTCCATCATTAAACGGCTGATGCCATTTATATGATAAATTTTTCTAGTATATTTTCAAATTTCTAACTCCCGTATATTTACACTTCTTTTAAACCAACCATACAAGAATACCGTCCTCACTTTTTGTACTAAGAAGCTTGTACAATACAAGTTTTGTCAAAGATGAGATCCTATAAATCTGGAAATATGTTTGCTAAGGCAGTATTTATCCAATCAAAGTCTGTTCTTCCTTCTATTTTCAACCTCTAAGTTTGCATGTGAATTGAGTTCATCCCAGAAACTTTAAATTTGCTGCTATATTACTATAAGGAGCCTTCACCAGCTTTGCATACTAGGAAGATTCCATCCCATATTTTACAATCGCAACTTTTTCCCAAAGTTCTTCTTTTCCATCATTAAACGGCTAATGCCATTTATATGATAAATTTTTCTAGTATATTTTCAAATTTCTAACTCCTGTACCACCATCTTTTTTGTCTTTCATGACTGCCGATCATTTCACTAAACGATGCTTTCTATTGTCACTCCCACCTTCCACAAAGGGTCTGATCTGTATCTATTTACAGACATTGCAAATACTAGAAGGCATTCCAACCCATGCAACATGCTACCATATTTCAATGGCAAGTTACGGTACCTAGTGACCCTGAAATCCTCTCATTCCAACAGACTATCCAATGCACGCATTGTCAAACACATAACATCAGAATCATTTGAAACGTGTGACGTGCAGTTGAAACTTCAATTCTTCATTCATGTAAATATCTCTTAGAGCAACATTATTATTTCAAGTGGACGATTTCCCTTTAACCATCCTTTTCTTATTTCTGGTGATGATCTATATATGGTGAAGGTTCTTCTACCAAAACCTTTTAATAATTAATCATCTTTCATATTTTTCATTTGTGATGCATTTACAATCAGAAACTAAAGCAAGTGCACTTATTTTTTTTAGCAACAAGTAACTTCATGACTGAAATATTTTGGAGAAAGATAATTCATGATTCAAGCAACAACAAGCGCGGCACTAAAAATTCATGATTGAATTATTATACCAACTAATGCACCACCTCAACATTTTGTCTTCAAATTGCGAAAAAGATAGAACAGAAAGTTGTTTATTTAGATAGGACCAAGTGAAATTTCCAAAGGAAAAAAGAATTAAATGCATCTCAGAAAGTGCCAAAGGTAAGTAACTGAAATCCATATAATCGTGGTAACCTCATAAAGAACCAGACTACACTTGTTCTTTCTCAGATAGTATCAGATTACACTTGTTCTCTTGTTCAATCAGATTACACTTGTTCCCTCTGTATCTCTCCTCAGGCTTACACTTGTTCCCTTTCTATCTCTCCTTAGGCTTACACTTGTTCCCTCTCTATCTCTCCCAGTTTCTTTTCATTTTTCTCTCTAGTGCTGCTATAAAGAGCATCAATTTTTTCCATAAACTAGAACTTCCATCACTTGGTAAGATTTGTTCCGCGCTCTCTCTCTCTCTCTCTCTCTCTCTCTGCATTTCCCTTTCAGATTTGCTACTAACCATTGATCTTTCCTTTGTTGCTCAGGTGACAGATTCAACTCAGGTTAGGTCTGAGCTTTTCTCAATCGATCAACTTTTTTTTAAATGACGGTGGTGTCCGGGCTACTTGTGCACACCTCGAACATTCCACTAGGTACCTGCTACCTCCCACCAGCATAGGTACCGGGTAATTCTACCCACCAAGGTTCACCCAAAAAAATTTCTCACTAGAATTTGAACCTTGGTGTTTAAGGTTTGCAGCCACTTGATTAACCACTAGTTCACGCCCTCGGGTGTGAATCAGTCAATCATGTAGCACATTCCTTCTTGCTAGCAGTATTATTAATATACTTGTTCAAAGAAGCCTGCTGTGTAGGCTTTAAAAGCTCTTCTGTTCCAAAAGATAAATTTCAGTGATGTAGTCTTACTCTAAACCCTAATTGTTTTCTAATTTAATGTCAACTAAGTTAAATCAATTACCCTAAATAGATTTGCAAGAATTCTGGAACATGAGATCACTAACCCTGTGTTGTGAAAGAGTAAATGTTAGAGATGCCTGTAAAAAATGTGGGGATCTATAGTTACAGGCAATTCATAGGTACAAATGTCAAGAGGACTTAGTGTCTAGAACTGAACACAAAAGATAAATTTCAGTGATGTAATTTTACTCTAAACCCTAATTGTTTTCTAATTTCTCGTCAACTAAGTTAAATTGATTACCCTAATTAGATTTGCAAGAATTATGAAACATGAGAACCCTAACCTACGTTAGAAAAGAGTAAATGTTAGAGATGCCTGCAAAGACTGTAGGAATCTATAATAAAGTGGCAATAGATAGGTGTAAATGTAAAGAGGACTTAGTGTCTAGAACTAGTGTCTAGAACTGAATCAAACATTTTCCCAAGTTACGTAGAGCCAGTAATCATATTCCTATTAGAAATAACAATGGTCGTTATGTTTCTATTTTTCTTCTAAAGATCTGGTTTAGAAATTACCTTTTGCCCTATTTTGGAAACTTTAGAGGCCTTGAAGTTGCATTTAATTCTTCAATAGCAATTTGATTGCTATCCCAAGGCAAAAAGGTACAGTGCTTGTAAAAGTGGCTGAACTTTCATTAAGAAACACAAGAGTATGCACTGTTCTGCAATACTCAAGCTTCTGTAACCTTGTAGTTGAAACTCTCCCTGTGACTGTAAAAGAAGATGCCATTAACATTCAGAAAACAACAACAACAACATACCCAGTGTAATCCCACAAGTGGGGTCTAGGGAGGGTAGGATGTACGCAGACCTTACCTCTACCTTTATGGGTAGAGAGGCTGTTTCCGATAGACCCTTGGCTCAAAAGAAAACCCACTCAAAATGTCATTATCCTAGAAAATGTTAAAAATGCTTTTAAAGTAATAACATCAAATTAGAGGAATATAACTTACATTTACTACCTTCAGGCCTACCATATACGCTCAGCAGTCGTGTGAAGACTATTTTACTTCACAGGAGAGATACATGATTCATATTCACTACTCAAACTTAATTTACAAAGTGGACATACATCTACCAAAAGAACCAAAAAAGAAAAAGAACTAGTGTGTCTCCTTATTACAAGACGCAGCTTAGTGCTAAATCCAATTCAAAGAGTAGAATCTAGAAGCTCGGTCCATACTAGATTAGAATTACAAAATAGGCACACATTATTCATAACTCAATGAAGAAATATACAGTGCATTTCAATTTAAAAGATGTAGCTTAGTTTTAACTTCAATTTGAAGAGCAAAATATCTGAAAGCTTGATCCAAATCGATAGATTCTATGTCAGTTGCTCATTCCAGGCTATACTTAGCGATTGTACAACCTGAATCCTTTAACTCATTAACGGGAGATAGCTATATTTATGGATGCCCTAGGACCAGACAATCTAAACCTATCCAGTTGGCCGTACGAGAGCTGCAAGATACCAGAGTATTCAGATGGCAGCATTTTCCTTTTAAAGGGGTCATGAGATGGTATAGCTAATCTAGAAACAATTTAGTCAAATGGTTTTTATAAAATAAATCCTTCCTTCGTTCCATCTAGAATTGTTGCAACTACAATTAACTTTTAGTCCTCTCACAAAAGTTCAAAATAGTAATGCTAAAAATTGTACTGTTAATCAATTATTACCTTTCAAAACTTGCTCTGTTAATCTTTTCTTTGGGTGTTCTTTACCTCAATCTATTTATTCAGATTGGCCATATTCCACTCCTCATATTTAGGTACATCAGTATGAGCAAGCAAAGAACCACACTTTTTCCATATTGAGATAATCATTATTCTAATATCTGAGGAGATAAGTATCCTTGTGAATTGATTATCAATATGTTCATTGCATTAATTCATACAATCAATGCAACATAATGAATGCCACAGAATTTTCGGATGTTTGTATCTTTTGTGTTCATAGTTCTACATATCCACAGTTTCTCTTGCAGCTCTTCATGTTATTTACACTGACTTGTCTAATCTAGTCTATAAGTAATCTATGAATTTCGGAAGTTGGAAATAACCCTCATAGTGCAGAAACACAGAGGTTTTCTAACAATGGACACGGGAAAGGGTGACCAAAGATCTGAAGTGAAAGATTCTAAGAGATCAGTCAAAGCAGATGCATCGATGGTTTGCAAGCTCAATGAGATTTTGAAATGTTTATGTTGTATGCTATGCAGTCAACTGTTTGAAGAAGCCACCACTGTTAACCTTTGCCTTCACACATGTAAGTTTCAATGAGTTACTTCTCCGTCTGTTTTGTATTTGCATGCATGGACACGTAAACATACATTTACGTATGTTGTACAACCAGGTCTACACCTTTCTCGATATTATTACCATAATAATACAGTAGCACTAGTTAATAGAAATATCAATACAAAAAGCTTCAGTTTCTTCTTTTCACCAAGGAGAATCTCAGATACTTAACATGTTCATTGGCATGTTTAGCACCACAAACTAACTAGCAAAGTGCACTTCAAGGTAGATGAGTGTCAAAACTACGGTATAGGCTGTCAAACTTGAGATATAATTGTCTTTACTTTATGATAACAGAAGTGTAAGATTTTATGAGCTCTTTAAACAACAAGAAGTGGCAGTAATATTCTCATGCCTTGGACATAAAGAGTCGGAGGCAGATGAGATCCTTTTCCAAAATGCTTTTCTCTTCATAAAGTAGTAAGCAAAAATCTAGTTATCAAGTAACAAGTGAATCTCTTCAGCTATCACCATTTGTGAATCTATTTGTTGAGATGGGATTTATCTTTCTTTTGCCATTGATAAGTTTGTCTATTGAGATTGTTAGCTGCTTTGCTGAGTAATGAAAGAAAACAGTTAGCTGGTTTGCTTAATCATATGATTCTCATTAATGCTCATCAAGAAGTTAGGAAAGAACATGAAACTGAGAAGTTATTTATCTAACTTATAACAATTCCTTATTGCTTGCAGTTTGCAAAAGGTGTGTATATCAAGCAGTTCAAGAAACTAAGAACTGCCCACAATGCAAAAAAGACCTAGGTTCTTCACCTGAAGAGCATCTCAAGTAATTGCTGGACCCATTTCTCTTTTGTTTAAGTTTCAATGTTTTCACAAGTACATATGTGGTCAGTAACTGCAAAAAGAAATAAGAAAATATGTGATAGTTTATGTTGATCTAAGTCTTTTGACACACCTCAAATAAATGGTCTGAGAAATATAACAGGAATGGTTAGCAGCTCATCAACAGTTCACTTCATAGGCACACAGTTCTTTAAGAGCCATTTTCTTTTAATGAACTTGATCACTTGGAAATTAATGGAAAGCCTCCATAGGACTACAACGTTTTAAAAAACCTTTTATTTTAAGCCCTTCAAAACTTCACTTCAAGTTGACTGTGTTCATTAGAATATGAAAGGAGTATAGAGACCTTAAGGACCTGAAACAATTCGATAGATAATTTGTATCCATGAGCACCTATCATGTCAGACAGAACGCGGAATCTTTTCGGGCCTATATACCTAAACATATAAGGCAGCTGTGTTATTAACAGCTACCACTTTATTGACTAAAGTGATGAAACGATAGAAAGTGAGTGTTATCGCTTCATGAGTGAAGCCATGTGCTTCAGTGAAGTGTGTATTTAAAACAATGACGCAAAGAAGTATTGGGAGAAAGACGGGACCAAATGGGACTTACCAAGGACATGACCTTAGATAGGAGGTTGTGGAGGACTCGATAGAAGGCTAAAGTCTCTCAGCTTCGAACTAGTAGTCGTAGTTTTGGATTAATATCGGTATATTGTATATTGAATGTTGAATATCAGTTATTTTAATGCAACTTAATTGTTATAGTACTAATTAATATATGTTGGTATTTTAAAATTTCTCATAAATTGTATGTTTCACTTCAAAGAAGTGTACGTTTCACTTCTCGCTTCAAGCCACGTGAATCTTGTGGCTTATTAGCCCTAGCCCTTTATGCTTTTGAAAAAACTGTGTTACAGCATGTAAGAGGGATCAAAATGTCTGCCCTCCAATAAGTTAACGCTCCATTGATGGAAGGCACACCAGGGTGGAAACCCCATCACTGCTTTTCTTTTACTAACCTTTTCTTTTGTGGTCGAGAAATCCATTTGAGGCAAACATTTAAGACCAACCGCAGCCTTTGAAACTTGGGGATAATGGACCCGTCCCTCTACTCTTCTCCACTTAAACACACCTGTGCAGAGACTTAGGCACAAGTCCCTCAACATTTGCCACTTGAACTAAGCCCTAGAGACTCTTTTACTAACCTTATCTCTTCTTTTTACCAATGGACTGCATAATTTCAACAGAGATGATGAGAGAATACGGTCCATAACACAGAAAATTCAGTTCCTCCTAACTGGAAAAGGACACCTGGAATCAGAAGCTAATGATGTGAAGCAAGGAGCTGGAACATCCAAGCCACCTGAAAAGCAAGTTTTGGATGAACACCCAGAGGAACCTTCCTCTTTCTTGTTTACTTTTGTACCACTGCTGGGAGATAAGTAAGTACCATACCAGCCACATCGCTCTCAAGGCTCGTCTCATTTATCTGACACAACTTTGTTCTTTTACTCTTGGCAGGAGACGTAGATTGCGTGCCATTGATGTGTCCTTTATCCATCTCCAGTAAGATTTTCACATGCATTCCTATGCATCTTTTCTTTTAGCATAGACTGAAGTATAGAGCAGATTGAATCCTTAGTTAGATACATGCATGCAAGAGGGCCCAAGCTATTAATTGCATTTCATGAGATAGCATCAACACTAGGATTTCTGTCCTCAATATAGATCTGTCCCCTATATTTTTAAATCTCATTTTCATCACCATGTAAAATGAAATGACTGATTTTGCATCATTTGCAGGGACAGTACGATGCCAGTATCTGCAATCCAGATGTACATCGCACAGAAGCTAAATATGGAAGATCCTACCGAGGTAATGATTTTGCACACAACGTGCTAAGCTAATCTCAAAGTATTGCCTTTTCTTGTTTAATCAAGAAAGTATTGACTTTATGCATTAGAAGACAACCACGGGGTTAAAAAAACTTTTAAAAAGAAGTGAAAACCTTTTTGAAATTCTTAAAGGGGAATCGTTCAATAACAGCATACCCAGTGTAATCCTGCAAGTGGGGTCTGGGGAAGGTAGGATGTATGCAACCCTTACCCCTACCTTTGTGGGGTAGAGAGGCTGTTTACGGTAGACCCTAGGCTCAAAAGGGGGAATCGTTCAATTCACTATAAAAGGTGCACAAGCAAAAAAACTTGTGAACTATATATTTAGTCAGAGACTTCTGCCTCAGACGCCGCATAATTACTCGAAAACTTGTGACTATCCATTAAATGAAATTTTCCTCTTCATTCTTAGTTTACAGAAAATACAGAAAGAGTCAGCCTTTCTGTGGTTGGGAAACAATTGAGTGAGCTAAAAATACAAATTAAGATCTGAGCACCAGACATCTGAGCACACAGTCCGACCAGCTGTCTCTTCAGTTTTCTCAGTTACTAGAAAACTAATGACAAATATTTATGCCTTAATGCATTGTCAAAAATTTGCATTTCATTGAATTATTTAGTTATTAACTACAATTGTTACATCAAGAACTAGGAAGTTTTAAACTTTTCCCCTCTATTTGGATTATCTACTAATGTTTACTTAACATAGATAAAGGAACCTATGAATGAGAGGGGGAGCAAAAACAGTTGAATGATCGCGAATTAAAATAACAAAATAAACATTTATAGAACAGTGAAACAGATTCTTGTTTTATACTACACAAAGATATTTAGAAAAAATTGTCAAATTAATGCTTTGCCACTGAATCTTTTAAAACACCATGTGCAGGTGGATGTTGTATGCTGTGGTGAAAAGCTAAATGGAGATATGACAGTCAAGGACATTCAGCTTATATGGATGTCGCACCTTCCCGATTCTGAAGGGAGAAAGAAGAATTGGGACCAAAAGGAGCTTATGATTGAGCTAGGGTACATCAGAAGCAAAAAGCCTACAACCTCCCAAAAGAAATAAGAAGTGTGGCTATCTGGTTTAAAAGCAATGAACTTCCTATCTCACAAGAGAC
This sequence comes from Lycium ferocissimum, assembly GCF_029784015.1. Classification (NCBI taxonomy): domain Eukaryota; kingdom Viridiplantae; phylum Streptophyta; class Magnoliopsida; order Solanales; family Solanaceae; genus Lycium; species Lycium ferocissimum. The sequence goes on along the minus strand of NC_081350.1, from coordinate 42,233,529 downwards.
TTAAAGACTATCAGTTGACAATTTCCGTACATGCATAATAATAGCCTCAGAGCTATTAGTACCTTTCTTTACTTTATTATCGGCAAACAATCTATTCTTTGGACATGTGTTTTGAAGTTTCCTATAAAATATTAAACTATGGACTTCTATATACCTATAATCTAGGTTGCTTGGCTGCTTGTCTTTGTATCTCCCGCAAATTTGCAATATACAATAAGCAGGTTCTTCAGAATGCAACTTACAGTAAGCAGGTTTTTCAGAAAGTCTGATTGACTTTCACTAATTTATATTCCTCTAAATGCAGATGGAAGTAAGGCTATTTGATACTTTTTTACCTATCAGCTTTTATGATAAGACCTGATACCCCTCCATTTCTGTCTTTCTTCAGCCCATCCGTTAGTGCTTGACATACAATTTCTGACTTAAAGAATCAATTCAAGCTTCACTTTACTACTTGAAACTGTTTCCCCCAGCTTTTTATTAGCTTTTGATATATTATACTATTTCAAAATTGACATCCAATTCAGTTGGAATATAAAACTGACGGAAAAAAGTAACTTATTCCAGACTCAGGTCTTCTCAAAACTTCATTTATGACAAAAATCAGTTGTGATAATCCAAACTATACGAAAAGATCACTGTACTTATTCATGATACTTTATCCTAATGTTCTACTCATAGTCTCAAGCCAGGCAAATTATTTTTGTAGCAGATAAATGACAAAGTCAGAAGCTCTTGGCTTTCCTATCCAATTAACTTCACTGATTGGATTTCTAAAATAATCTTTGTCAGACATCACTTGACACTTTATCCTAATCTTTACAGTTCTTTACCTCTTATATTACCATATGTGTCATGTAACAAACCATCACAAAGTAGACCAAGAAAAATAGTTAGAAGGAAGCAACAATCTCTAGAAGCTTAACCTTTAAATTAGCCCTCAGGGCTTTGGATCAGTGACAAGAGCGCAACACTAGATGTGTGGCTGTGTGGGTTACGCGCACGTCACAAGTTCAAACCATGTCACGAACTAAAGGCTATATTTTAAGTGAAGGGTAGAGGGGTGGGCCCATTATCCACTGAGTTTTGAACCATGCTCCACTAGCCCTTGGCAAATTTCAGTAATCAAAAAAATATAAAAAAAAAAATTGACGTTTAAGTACAGAAAGGCTGCAGTATCACCAAGAAGCCACTTGACCTTCATGTTGTCATCCAGTTTGGCCAATTCCATATCTTCTCAGCAGGAAAAAAACAGTTCACTATTAGCATATGGTTGGCATACTGCATTTAGACAGAAAAATTATCTGCCTAAAAGTACAAGATCCCTAAAACAGGAAAACAAACGGGGAACTGGACCCATACAAACTAAATTACTTCAATTACTATCCATGCACCCCAATTTTCCTTTTGCTTGCTATTCATATCCATCTGTATCAGTTTCATACTAAACTTTTTACCACTACAACAACTGTAAAACCAAACCAGGAATAGTTGATTTTGAAAGAGTAATAGTTTACTCTAAACCAACAGCACCACAACTGCAGTTGGAGAAAAAGTGCCTGTGAACTCTTTGGGTACAGGAGCCTCCACCTTGGCATCCGGTGTAATGACCACACTCCTCGGGGTCCCGATCCTGGCCTTTCATCTATTTTAAACTTTTTTCCTACAGGTTGCCAAAGCATAACAATCCAGTGACATACCAACACGCCCTTGCTCTTTCTCTGGTCATAGAGCCTCCTGATCCCTTTATTAGTCTTTCAACCCCCCACCCTCACCCCACATGGACTCGTGTCACTCCTACACTCAACTCTCCCTCTACTAATAGACTTCTCGGTAGCCTCTTTACGCCCTGCTAGACAGCTCCTAACAAAGCCAGATCTACAATGTAACCTATGGGTTCACGGAACTCATTGGCTGATCCAACGTGACGATGGTACTGGGTTCATTGAACCCGCTACTTAAAATTGTGTAAAGTAATAGATATGAACACATAATTTTAAAAAAATATAATAGGTTCAGCTAAGAACCTTAAATATTGAACCCATCAAATTTAAATCCTGGATCCGCCTCTGACGGAATTCAATAACTTTTACTCCAACCCTGTAGAAAATAAAGTAACTTACTCTGCGAATCAAAGAGGGAAGTCATTCCCCCACTAATTTATGGGCTTAATACTACAATTACATGCCTAGCGCAGCATTAAAGTACCCCCCATCCCGCACAACCCAAGGTAAATGATGTTTTCCGTCAAATTCAGTTGTTTTTAGCTGGGTCAATGAGTTCGACTAGAAATTATATGCTCTGGATCATGTAATTATAGTAATAATAAAAGCAAAAGTACTAAGAAACGTCAATTCTAAACATTATGTTAGAAAACTATGCTCGAAACAACTAATCAATAACTCAAAAGATGGTACAGTATCCTACTATTATTTATAGTCAAAATCAAAGCACCGAGTTCAGCTTTCAAGCACAGTGAAAACAGTAGAAGCACATGAAAATAACATAGTGTTAAGATAAGGAGAGGAAATATGGCGTACCGGCAAATATGACGCGGTAGGAATGCCCAAAACTAAGAGCCCTTGAATTTCTGAGGTTGTTGTGGCGAAGAAGGTGCTATAACCGTTTGCCTTTAGATTCCCGCGTCTCCCATTGATCTGTTTTATTTGTATTTTTACTTTTTATTGTTATCTTCTTTTTTAGTCTTCCTTCTGTTTCCAACTTTTAAGCATGTATGTGAATTAAATTCATTCCAGAACCTTTAATTTGCTACTATATTACTACTCAATAAGGAGCCTTCACCAGCTTAGTATACAAGAAAGATTCCATCCCCATATTTTACAATCGCAACTTTCTCCTACAGTTCTTCTTTTCAATCGTTAAACCTCCGGCACCATTTGTATAATAAAATTTTCTCGTGTATTTTCAAATTTCTAACTGCCGCACCACAATCTTTTATGTCTTTCATGACTGCCGACCATTTCACTAAATGATGCTTTCTGTTGCCACTCCCACCTTCCCACAAGGAGTCTGATCTGAATCTATTACATTACAGATACTAGAAGACAATTTTCAGCAGAATGATACATTTTTTCCCAGCCCATGCAACATGCTACCATATTTTCAATGGAAAATTACCGTACCTAGTGACCCTGAAATACTCTTGTTCCAACAGACTATCCAAATCACTCATTGTCAAGCACATATATGTCAGAATCATTTGAAAAGTGTGAGTGCAGTTGAAACTCTAGAATCATACACAATTCAAACGGCTAATCATTTACGGAAAAAGAATTTCTAAAGAAATCCAATTTGTATTTAGAGCATCTTTTCTTATACTTTTAAGAGAAAAACTCTATTTCTTTTCTTCTTCATTTAAGTAAATATGTTTTAGAGCAGCATTACTATTTTCAAGTGGACAATTTCCCTTTCACCATCCTTTTCTTCTAAGTATATATGTTTTAGAGCAGCTTTTAATAATTAATAATCTTTCTATTTTCATTTGGACACATTACAATCTGAAACTTCACCATCCTTTTCTTCTTTCCATGATGATCTATATATAGTGAAGCTCTTCTACCGACTACCAAAACCTTTTAATAATTAATCATCTTTTATATTTTTCATTTTTGATGCATTGCAATCCAAAAATAAAGCAAGTGCACTAATTTTTTAAGGACTACTAATTCATAACTAAATACTTTTTGAGAAAGATAATTCATGATTGAAGCAACAAGTGCACTAATAGTTCATTATTGAATTGTTATACGGACAAAAGCACCACCCTAACATTTTGTCTTCAAATTGCGAAAAAGACAGAATACTTTTAATAGAATCAGATTTTTTTACTGGACTCTCCTCAGATGAAATTTCTCTAGTGCTGCTACAAAGGTCATCAAGAAGGCATAAGCTTTACATAAACTAGAACCCTCAAACTTGGCTTCTCTCTCTGGAAATTATGAACCACCCTGACATTTTGTCTTCAAATTGCGAAAAAGATAGAATACTTCTAACAAAAAGTTTTTATTTAGACTTGACCGAGTGAAATTTCCAAAGGAAAAAAGAAGGCATAATACATAAACAGACCCTCAAACTTGGCCTCGTGGACCGATGTATGCCCTCCGACGTGTGCACATCTAGACACCTCTAAAATTGAACACGTAAACACAAATGTTGACGTGGCACATCACATCGGTGCCACGTTAGCATTTGTGTTTACGTGTTCAACTTTATACAAGTTGAGGTGCCTACTTGCCAGCTGAGGCCTAGTTTGAGGGCCTGTATATGTATTATGCCAAAAAAGAATTAAATGCATCTCAGAAAGAGCCAAAGGTAAGTAACTGAAATCCATATAATCGTGGTAACCTCATAAAGAACCAGACTACACTTGTACTTTGTCAAATAGAATCAGATTATACTTGTACTCTCACTATCTCTCCTCAGGCGGTTCCTTTTCAATTTTCTCTCTAGTGCTGCTATAAAGGCCATCAATCTTTTCCCAAGGGAAGGAGCTTTTCTTAAACTAGAACTTCCTTTACTTGGTAATATTTGTTCTTTGCTCTCTCTCTCTCTCTCTCTCTCTGCATTATATGAGTCACATACACATTTCCCTTTCAGATTTGCTACTAACCATTGATCCTTCCTTTGTTGCTCAGGTGACAGATTCAACTCAGGTTAGGTCTGAGATTTTCTCAATTGATCAATCTTTTTTAAATGATGGTGGTGTCTGGGCTAGCCTGTGCACACCTCGACTATTCCACCGGGTACCTGCTACCTCCCACTAACATAGGTACCGGGTAATTCCACCTTCCAAGGTTCACCCAAAAAGAAATTCTCACTGGAATTTGAACCATGGGGTTTAATGTTTGCACCCATTTGATTGACCACTAGTTCACGCCCTTGGGTGCGAATCAGTCAATCATTTAGCGCATTCCTTCTTGTTAGCAGTATTATTTATATCCTTGTTCAAAGAAGCCAGTTGAGTAGGCTTTGAAAGCTCTTCGGTTCCAAAAGATAAATTTCAGTGATGTAGTTTTACTCTAAACCCAAATTGTTTTCTAATTTCATGTCAACTAAGTTAAATTAATTACCCTTATTAGATTTGCAAGAATTCTGGAACATGAAACTCTAAGCCTGTGTTGTGAAAGAGTAAATGTTAGATATGCCTGTAAAAAAATGTGGGAATCTATAGTTACAGGGAAATTCATAGGTACAAATGTCAAGAGGACTTAGTGTATAGAACTGAACCCAAAAGATAAATTTCAGTGATGCAATTTTACTCAAATTAATGCTTTGCCACTGAATCTTTTAAAACATTTTGTGCAGGTGGATGTCGTATGCTGCAGTGAAAAGCTGAATGGAGATACGAAAGTCAAGGACATTCAGCTTATATGGATGTCGCACCTTCCAAATTCTGAAAGGAGAAAGAAGAATTGGGACAAAAAGGAGCAAGATTGAGCTAGGGTAATCAGAAGGGAAAAGCCTGAAACTTCGCAAGAGAAATAAGAAGTGTGGCTATCATGGTTAATAAGCAATGAACTTCCTATCTCACAAGAGACTTAAAGACTATCGGTAGACAATTTCCGTACTTGCATAATAATAGCCTCAGAACTATTAGTACTTTTCTTTGATTTATTATCGGGAAGCAATCTATGCTTTGGACCTGTGTTTTCAAGTTTCCTATAAAATATTATGTTATGGACTTCTATATACCTATAATCTGGGTTGCTTGGCTGCTTGTCTTCGCATCTCCCACCAATTTGCCATATATGCAATGAGCAGGTTTTTCAAAATGCATCTTACAGTTAGCAGGTTTTTCAGAAAGTCTGATTAACTTTCACTAATTTATATTCCTCTACAGGCAGATGGGTGATTGACTTTCACTAGTTTATATTCCTCTACAGGCAGATGGGCGTGAGGCTATTTGATACTTTTTTACCTATCGGCTTTTATGATAAGAGCTGATACCCCTCCATTTCTCTCTTTCTTCAGCCCATCCATTAGTGCTTGACATACAATTTCTGACTTAAAGAGTCAATTCAAGCTTCACTTTACTACTTGAAACTGTTTCCCCCAGCTTTTTATTAGCTTTTGATATATTATACTATTTCAAAAGCTCCAATTATAGAATATCGAACTGACAAAAAAGTAACTTAGCCAACTCTGCTTCTAAACTTCATTGATCAATCAGTTGTGATGATAAAAATGATACAGAAAGATCACTGTACCTATTCCAGACTTGATATGACGTCTTCTCAACGGACTATTTATGACATAAATGACTACTGAATTTGCTCATATTCCAAACTATTACTTTCAACACTTCTTTGTCAGACATGATATGATACTTTATCCTAATATTCTACTCATAGTCTCCAAGCCAGGCAAATTGAGTTATTTTGTAGCAGATGGAGGAACAATGTCAGAAGCTCTGGCTTTTCTTTCCAATTATCTTCATTGATATGGATTTCTAAAATAATCTTGCAATTAGACATCCAACTTTACTCCTATAAGAAATTGAAAGAGTTAATTTTTTGTTTTGTGATAGAAAATCCATGTGACAATTTTAGTTGGATGATTTCTATTACTTGGAGCCAAAGGATGATTTCCTTGGAGCCAAAGAATGCATTGCTTGGAGCCAAAGGACGAATTGCTTGGAGCCAAAGATGTGGAGGAGAATTGAAATGCCATGTAGCACACTTGGAGCCCAAGTCATTTTATGCCTATAAAATGAGAGGCAATTCTTCTTTGTTCATCATCCCAAAAAATCATACAATCCATGTAGTGAGTAGAGAGTTGAGAGAGCAATTCTCTTAAATGTAATTGGGAAATCTCTCCTTCCTTTGTTAATAATATAAAGACAACTGTTTCACGGTGGACGTAGGATCATTTTGATCCGAACCACGTTAAATCTTGTGTTCTTTCTTTTACGTTTCCGCTAACAATTGTTATTAGAGCGTTAGGAATCTTTGAAGATCCTAGGAGGAAGAACAAGCAAAGATGAAGTTCCGTGAAGTTTGAAATCGATAGATTCGATGGACGCAACAACTTCAATATCGGAAGATCCGGATGATGGCGTTCTTGTGGAGGGAAGGTTCGATCCATGCCTTTATTGACGGAAAGTATCCGATGGTACATCGACTTCCGACGAGGAGAAGATTGAAGGAGATGCGATTGAAGTGTAATCCAATCGTCCTCGCACCTAACGTGCTTTGTGAAGTGAGTACAAGTACCGAAGAGAGCGCCGGAAGTTATGGGACAAGCTACAAGGACTTTACCAAGACCGATCGGTGACGGCAAGGATGTTGTTACAACGGCGTCTTCACACATTTAAGATGGGGTCAGGTACTTCGTTACAAGATCATTTAGACGCGTTCAATAAACTTGTCATGGACTTACAGATTGCAGGAATTAAAAAGGACGAGGAGACGTACAGATGTTCTTTGCTATTTTCATTGACTTCGTGATATCGTGATATCGAGAATTCAATGATGTATAAAGAAGTGAGCTATCGACTGAGCAAGTGCGGCAAAGCACTTAACTCTAGTGATGTGAGGAGACATTTTGAAGGAGACGGAGATGATCGAGGGCAAGTAGTTTTGCAGGCCGGACTAGCCAACGTGGAAGGAGCAAATCAAAGCACGTATCAAAGTCTCGTGTGAACAAGAGAATGCGCATTGTTGGGTGGCAAGAAGAGACACTTTGAACGAGATTGCCCAACGTCAAAGTCCAAGAAAAAGGCGAGTGCATCCATAGTTGAACAGGTACATGATTCTGATAATGATTATGTGCTTACAACATCAAACAATAAATGGAAGTTATGGAAACAAATGGGTGTTAGACTCGGCTTGTACTCTCGTATATAACGTTCGAAAAAGATCAGGTTTAGCGACTATGAGAAAAGTGGAGGAAGCTGTAGTAATGGGCAATAATGCAACTTGTGCAATAGTTGGCATTAGCTCGATTCGGGTTGTTGCCATGATGGAGCCATGACGACTATTACACAAGTCCGTCTATGTTCCTGATCTGAAGAAGAATTTGATCTCCCTGGTACTCGGATGAACAAGGCTACGTACATGAGGCAAAGGAGGAAATACGGAAGGTGACTAAAGGTTCTTTAGTCATCTTTGAAGCGCAAGCGGAGGATGGCCTTTACACGGTGGCGCGGCACCATTGTTGGCTCGCAACGTCTACGCGCGCTTACCTAACGATGACAAGGCAAGATTACGGCACGTAAGATTGGTCGTATGAGCGCGCGTGGACTAGAGATGTTGAGCAACGGTAACCTTTGAAAGGTGAGAAGATCAAGACACTTGAATTTTGCGAGACCGCGTTTGCAGGGAAGCGAGAAGAAGGCGTCGGCCTTCAAGATCGGCTAAAGACAAGACCTGAAGTGGTCTTTGAGACTACATCCATTCGTATTTACGGGTCCCCTCTAAAACTTCCGTCGAAGGGCGGAAAGAGGTATCTTCTTACTTTTATTGATGATTTCTCGCAAAGGTTTGGGTGCGTTTTTTGAAAAAAAGTGATGCTTTTGAGGCATTTAAAGAAATGGAAGATTTTGGTGAAAATCAAATGGAGCGAAAAATCAAGTATCTTCACGCATTTATAATGGCTTGAAGTTTTGAACAAGAGTTTAATGATTCTACATAGGCGTTATGTGATCTTAAGACATAAGATCGTTAGGCACGCCCCACTAGCCGTGGAGTTGCCGAGAGAATGAACGGAGACTCTTCGAAAAGGCTCGTTGTATGCTCTTACAAGCCAAAATGTCCAAAGTATTTCGGGGTTCACATCAAGCTGTTATATTGTTAATCGATCTCCGAAGACGGCGATCGACTTTAAGACCGAACGAGGTATGGTCGCGAACCTACTAACTATTCATACTTACGAGTATCCGGGTGTACGCCTTTTATTATCGTATTAATGAAGGAAAGCTTGAACAAGGGCTAAGAAGGCCATATTCGCGGTATGCTGGATGGAGTAAAAGGGTACAAACTTTGGTGTTTGTCTTTGCATTTATAGTAAGAGAGATGTCGCCTTTGATGTATCCTCTATGCTTGATCCTCGTAAAGTTTTCAAAGTGAGTTTTCGTGAAACGTAACAACGATCGGTGCCGGAGCTTAGGTGGAGCTTACCAAGGAAAAGGATCGTTAGGACTCGAGGTTAAAGATGAGTCAAAAGATGTGATTCTTGAAGAACTTGCTATCCGATGAACCATACACAATTGCGAAGGGAAGGAGAAGAGGGTCTACGAGGGCCGGAACGCATAGATCGAAGCAAACCTCGATTGCATATGCGTTCGTATTTCTGAAGAAGAGATTAAGGATGCGGAGCCTTCGTATGTTGAAACAACCTTTTGCAAGCAATGATGTCGCACAATGGCGGTTAGTCGCGCGGAAGATGAGTCTCTTCACAAATCGAACGTGGGTCTTAGTGAAAAGTAAAAGGGGAAGAGGGATTGAATGCAAATGGGTCTACGGAAAGAAAGAGAATTCCGGAAGTGGAAGATGCTAGGTTCGAGTAGATTGGTTGCGGGTTTCGGTCGGAAGGAGAATCGACTACAACGAGATTTTCTCTCGGTCGTCACAAGATAGCTCAATTCGCATCTTGCTAAGCGTTGGTTGCACGATTTGAATTCCGGAGCTTCAACAACTTGATGTCAAACTCGCTTTCTTACATGGTGATCTAGAAGAGACAATTCATAGCGGATGTTGACACCGGCGGTTTTCTAGCCGAAAGTACATCATGTGGCCGCCTAACCGAAGGTCTTTGTATGGTTTCAAGAATCCCTGCATTACGAGTGGTACAAAAAGGTTTGATGCATTCATGACTACACACATGAATTCTCGCGAGTGTATTTGATGTGTATCACGAAGAAGATGTGCAGTAACTCAATGATTTATTTACTCTGTGTATGTTGATGATATGCTTATTGCGCTAACAACATTACGAGAGATAAATGCTTTAGAAAAAGAACTGGTAAGTAAGGAATTTGACATGAAGGATTTGGGAGTCGCAAAGAAAATTCTTGGTATGGAGATTTCAAGAGAAGACGGTGTCAACATCTTTCTCGAGAAGAGGTACATTGAAAGGGTTCTCGAGAGATTCAATACGCGTACGTGGCAAGCACTGGAAGTACACCGTTAGCTCCTCATTTTAAACTTTCGAGTTACAAATGCCTCGGTCGAGAAGATGAGCATGGAGCATATGTCAAAGGTCTTTACGGCCGATTGGTAGCATTATGTATGCTTTATGGTATGCACATTCAAATATTGCTCAATCATGAGGTGGTAGCGGATACATGTCCAACCCAGGAAAAGGCATTGGGAACTCTCGTCAGATAATAGCCAGATATCTCGTGGAGCTTCGACGTTGGTCCCACCTTTCAAAAAGGTGGTCGAGGTATTTCAATTCTCGGTTATGTGGATTCTGACTATGCAGGGGATCTTGACAGAAGGAGGTCCACAACTGGATACATCTTTGCTCTTGTTGGCAGTGCCGTTATGGAAATCGACTTTGCAGTCGATTGTCGCTTTGTCTACGACATGTACATAATACACGGCAACAGCGAGGCGGTGAAAGAAGCTATCGGTTGAAAGGTTTGGTGGCGATTGAGTTTGTTCAGCAGGAATCAATCCTTAGACGTGATAGTCGGTTGCTATTCATCGATTAAAAATCGAGATTTCGCGAGCGCACTAAACACATTGATGTCCGATTTCATTTTATTCGAGATGTTGAAGAGGAACTAAGTGTCGAAGGTTATCACAAACGATAACGCTGCAGACATGTTGACCAAGATAGTCTCGCTCGCTAAGTTTGCACATTCCAAGGACTTAGCGGGAGTACGCATCAACTGATGCAACTCCGAGAGAACAGTTGTTAGGTGGAGGTGGTATGTTCAACAATGGTTTGATTCTTCTTGTTTCTTACAACGGGGGTTGTAACAAGTTTAGAAGTTTTGGCCGGAGTTGTTCATACCATGCCCTCGTGACACAAACCAAGGTGGAGATTGAAAGAGTTTTTTGTCTTGTGATAGAAAATCACGCGACAATTTTAGTTGGATGATTTTTTTACAAGCCAAAGGATGATTTACTTAGAGCCAAAGAATGCATTGCTTGGAGCCAAAGGATGCGTGTTTTGAGCCAAAGATGTGGAGGAGAAATTGAAATGCCACGTAGCACACTGGGAGCCCAAGTCATTTTATGCCTATAAAATGAGAGGCAATTCTTCTTTGTTCATCATCCCAAAAATCATACAATCCATTGTAGTGAGTAGCAGAGCCGAGAGAGCAATTCTCTTAAGTCGGGAAATCTCTCCTTCCTTTGTTAATAATATAAAGACAATCATTCTCTTCAAAGCGGACGTAGATCATTTTGATCCGAACCACGTTAAATCTTGTGTTCTTTCTTTTACGTTTCCGCTAACAGAAATATTTAGCTAGTGCATGTACGTTTTCACACTTTACCTATCTATATTACCATATGTGTCATGTAACAAACCATCACAAAGTCGATTCATTTCATTGCATGAGAATTATATTGCTACCAGTAGACCAAGAAAAATAGTTAGAAGGAAGCAACAATCTCTAGAAGCTTAACCTTTAAATTAGCCCTCAGGGCGGTAAGAGCGCAACGACTGATGTGTGGTTGTGTGAGTTACGCGCACGTCACAAGTTCAAACCATGTCGTGAACTAAAGCTAAAGCGTAGTATTTAAGTGAAGGGTAGAGCGGCGGGCCCATTATCCACTGAGTTTCGAACCATGCTCCACTAGCCCTAGGCAAATCTCAGTAATCTAAAAAAAATAAAAACTTGACCTCTAAATACAGAAAGGCTGCAGTGTCACCAAGAAGCCACTTGACTTTCAAGGTGTAGTCAGCCAGTTTGGCCAACTCATATCTTCTCAGAAAAAAAAAAAAAAAACAGTATTATTAGCATACTGCATTTTGACAAAAAATTTATCTGCCTAGAAGTATAAGATCCCTAAAACAGGAAAACAAACGGAGAACTGAACCCATACAAATTAAATGAGTTCAATTACCATCCACGCACCCCCAATTTTCCTTCTTCTTGCTAATGCTATTTCTACTCCATCTGTATCAATTTCGTACTAAATTTTTTACCACTACAGTAACTCTAAAACCAAACTAGGACTAGTTGATCTTGAAAGATTAATAATTTACTCTAAACCAACAGCAACTCAACTGCATTTGAAGAAAAAGTGTCCGCGAACTCCTTTGATTTGGTGGTCTCCACCTTGGCCTCCCGTATAATAACCACGTTCCCCGTGGTCCTATCCGGGTCTCCCATCTATTTTAAACCTTTTTTCCTATAGTTAGCCAAAGCATATATCCTACAACCCATTGATACACCAACCACAACCCTGCTCTTTCCCTGGTCATAAAGCCTCTTCATCCCTTTATTAGTCTTTCAATCCCACCCCCAACACAAACACAAACTCTTGTCGCTCCTGCGTTGGACTCTCCCTCTACTAAAAGCTTCTCGCTAGCCTCTTCTCGCCCTACTAGAGAGCTCCTAACAGAGCCGGATCTACAGAGTAACCTATGGGTTCACGGAACTCATTGGCGGATCCAACGTTACTGTACTGGGTTCATCTGAACCCACTACTTTTGATGCGAAGCATAAATCTATGTGTAAAGTTCATTCAAATTGCAACAAATAATAAATATGAATCCACAACTTTAAAAATATAATAAGTTCAATGCTAACAACCTTAAAGGTTGAAACTATCGAATTTAAATCCCGAATCCGCCTCTGACGGAACTCAATAACTTTTGCTTAGAACTTGTAGGAACCCATAGTTCCAAATCCTGGATCAGCCTCTAGCTCCAAATCCCTATTTTGCATATCATAGGGAGGTAATTCCCCACTAATTTATGGGACTAATACTACAACTATATGCCAATCTATCGCAGATTCAAAGTCCTCCGCCCAATAATCATATGCTCTCGACCATGTGATTATAGTAATATTACAAGCAAGAGTACAAAGAAACGTTAATACTTATCATTACGCTTAATTTATGGGACTAATACTACAACTCTATGTGAATCTACCGCAGCCTCAAATTACCCCCACCCAAAACCAAAGGATTTTTTCCTGTCAAAAATGCAGTTTTTTTAGTTGGGTCAATGAGTTCAACCAATAATCATATGCTCTTGACCATTTTACTATAGTAATAATACAAGAAAAAGACTAATCATTATACTTAGAGAAACTGTGCTCAAATTAACCAATCAATAACCCAAACGATAGTACAGTATACTACAACTATTGTTTATACACAAAATCAAAGCACCAAGTTCAGCTTTCAAACACAGTACACAGTATAAGTACATGAAAAAATAACAGTGTAAAAGAGAAAGAGAAGAAATAAGAATACCTGCAAATATGAACACAGTATAAATGCCCCAAACTGAAAGCCCTTGAGTAACAATAGGGACATTTTTTGACCAAACTATTAACGGCGGGGATATTTTTGGACCAAACTATTAACGGAGGGCATTTTCATTCAATTTCGCATAGTTTCAGGGCATTTTTTACCCTTAAATAAATCATTAAGCTTAGAGAAACTATGCTCAAACCTAGAATTCAGTTGGTACAGTATACTACTATTGTTTATATACAAAATCAAAGCATTTATTTCAGCTTTCAAGCATAGTAAACAGTAGAAGAAAAACATGAAAAAATAACATAGTGTAAAAGAGAAAGGAGAAGAAATATTGCGTACCTGCAAATATGACACAGTATAAATGCCCCAAACTGAAAGCTTAACAATAGGGGCATTTTTTGATCAAACTATTAATGGCGGGGGTATTTTTGGACCAAACTATTAACGGAGGGTATTTTTATTCAATTTCGCATAGTTTAAGGACATTTTTCACCCTTAAACTAATCATTATTCTTAGAGAAACTATGCTCAAACCAAGAATTCAGTTGGTACAGTATACTACTATTGTTTATAGACAAAATCAAAGCATTTATTTCAGCTTTCAAGCATATTAAACAGTAGAAGAAAAACATGAAAAAATAACAGTGTTAAAGAAAAGGATAAGAAATATTGCATACCTGCAAATATGATACAGTATAAATGCCCCAAACTGAAAGCTAAACAACAGGGACATTTTTTGACTAAACTATGGCGGGGGTATTTTTGGACCAAACTATTAACGGAGGGTATTTTTATTCAATTTCGCATAGTTTAAGTACATTTTTCACCCTTAAACTAATCATTATTCTTAGAGAAACTATGCTCAAACCAAGAATTCAGTTGGTACAGTATACTACTATTGTTTATAGACAAAATCAAAGCATTTATTTCAGTTTCCAAGAACAGTACACATTAGAAGTACATGAAAAAATAACATAGTGTTAAAGAAAAGAAGAAGAAATATCTATTGCATACCTGCAAATATGAACACAGTCGAAATGCGCCAACTTGAGAGAGAGACCTTGAATTTTTGGAGTTATAACCGTTTGTCTTTAAATTTCCGAATCTCCCATTGAATCTTATTTTATTTATACTTTTCTTATTTTTAATTTTTTCTTTTATTTTCTTGTTTGATCTCTTTGGTTGACTATATCCACCAAGTTTATTTTTGGGATTTTTACAATTACCCGTTTTAGCCAATATATATATATATATATATATATTTTATTTTTTTTTTTTTTTTTACCCCAAAAACCTCCCCCCCCCCCACCAAAAATCACGTGGTTTTTCCCGCTTGACCCGCATTTCGTGTTTCACGACGCTGGTGGGGTGTCGCGGGAGGTAAGCGGTTGGGCTGGAGCCGCGGATACGTGCTGGTAGGGTCACACTTCAGGAACTAGAACTAAAATAGAAGTTTGTATACCAGGGTAAAAGTGTGTATAAGCACCTCTTATATATTATTATACACTTTTATACAAGGTTGATATATTGTCTACTATAAAGTTGTACATTATTGTATAATATTGTATATCGTGAAAAAGTGGCTTTGCAGATGTAAATAAAAAATATGGTTACGAGGATGTAATTTCTTATGTTGGATTATACATTATTGAAATTTCTCCCTTTTTTTTTAGCTTAGACTGATATCAGAATCATGATCTCTGTAACACCCCAAAATTTTCTTTGAAGAGAAAAAAAAAATATATTTTTTTTTAAGTTATGTTTCGGGTGATCTGACTTGAGAGGTCGTAACCCCATCCGAATTTAGGAATTTGGGAAAACGCATAAAATGAAAGTTGTGATAATTGAAATACCTTTCCAACCATATATTATGGGCTTATAGTGATATACGGATAAAGAGTTATGGACGTTTTAATGCAGAAAGGTGTCATTGGGACAATAAGTACCCGCCCAACCCGATTTCAAGTCGGTCGAGGCCATTTCCTTGACATTTAAGTGATATTTAAGCCCTCTTCTTCATTTTCAGATCAACTAATATCCGTAACCTCCTGAGAAAGAGAGAGAGAGGGTAGAGAGAGAAAAAACCAAGATTTGATCAAAATCGAGCTCCGAATCTCAAGCTCGTGAAGAGGAAAGTGTAGTACGAGTTGTCATCGTCATCTTAAGCTAAATATTGACCTTGGGGAAGGATACTTTCGTGGTTGAGCTATCGCTAAGGTATGTATGAGATTTATTTTATGTTATTAAAGTGTTTATTTGGAGTTTTAACGGATAGAACGGAGAAAATAGCATTATAAACTCGTTTGTTGCCTTATTGCAATTTATGGATTGGGGGCTGTTTTGTTGGATTTAGATGGGTGGAATTAATGGAGTTATGATGTATAATAATAGTTGATGTTGTTATTGATGTTGTTGATAAGTTGTTGTTCTTGAATTTGGGAGAGTAAAGTGTATGAAAATATTGTATACAAACCCGTTTTTGGATTGGGACTGCTGTTAGTGTTTTTAGCATAACTCCTTGTATACAGCTCCGTTTTGAGTGATTCAAGATGTTCTAGAAATCTATTTCGTAGACCTAAAAATTTCATCAAGGCTTTAAAACCGAGTTTTGCCTTTAGCTACTCCAAAAAGGGGGGACGAAGTGCAGGGGGAGGCGCTGTCCAGAATTTCTGTTTTGAACATTCTACATGGACTGCTGTTAGTATTTTGAGCATATCTTTTTGTACAAAATTGCTATAGGGGTGATTCGAAATTGTGTGAGACCCTAAGACATATATCTACAACTTTCATTGGAGGACACAAGTCAGCTTTTCCATTCACCCCTTCGAAACTGAGCAACAATACAAGATAGTAGCGCTGTCCAGAATTTCTGTTCTGATAGTTTGGGCTGATTTTCGTTGATTTCGTGTTTAATTGTGATGTGCTGGGACTTTTGAACTTAAGTAGATATTTGATTGTGTATTTAAGGTATATATGCTCTTGTACAAGCTAAGAGGAATTATTTGACGTAAGTGGACTTTGGTTGGTCTATGGCGTAGATGATTTGAACTCCTCGAGTTGTGGTAGAACTTATTGTGGTGGTAAAAACGCCGAGGTTTGTGTATAAACTTGAACTTAAAATATCTTTATTTTTCTGGAATTTTGAAGTATCTTGATGAGTTATTTCGTTACTCTTCATCTTATATTATTGTATGGTTATTGTCTCCAAGTATTGCAAAACTTTTGCTAAATCGCCCACTTGTACGAATTCGTTTGATCATTTGCATTCTTGTTGGGACTTTGTCCTTCTTGTTATGGTGACTAGTCATCGATATTGGCATGCCCCTCGATTCGGATCTTGCCCATCTTGACTTTGGATTTACATTTCGTCTTGACGATGGATTTTCGTCCATTTTCGAGTACGAGTGGAAAGCCACTTTCAACATGGTTCTCGATTCTCTTGATATTGGGTGACGACCACCCACGGATACGTGGCTTCGGTCCTTCTTGATTTCGGGGCTTCGGCCCGTCTTGATATTGGTTGTGCTTAGTGTGATGGCATGACGTACATATTGGGCGAAAGTGATTATTTGACAATTCTCTTGAATTGAATTATAAGCTTTCTTGATACTCGAGCCTTAGAATATTAGTACTGACATCTTGAAACTCTCCAAGGTTTGTATTCGATACCTTGATATACTTGTTCACTTGGACTTATTTTTTTTACCTTATCGAACCACCTACGACGAACAAGGAATTGAGAATTTAATGGCTCCAAGCCTAAAGTTTATACACCACTAAGCTTTATGCTTAGCGATAGTTGTTTTCTATCGTAGTAATGTGCGAGATGAGGTATGAAGATGGCCACTTGGAGTATACCTTTGGGAGCCTTAGTGAAGATCACATGTGCATATGTATTTAGTTTTTGTAAACTTTTTGGGGACTTGTACATGATACAAAGCGTGGCACTTATGTATGAAATTTTGGCTTGTGGAAAACAAGACCATGTGCTTGTAACTTAAACTTGGTGGCGGTTTTGCTATCTTAGGGTGTGTTTTTAACCAAGTCATGCCATATACCGAATTTGTATTTTGTCTTGTAATTATGTACAAAGGGTGAAATTAGTTTCGTGAAAATCTCTAGTTTAGATTTTTGTATCGTATGGACCCGCAATGGTGTCGTTTTGGAAATAAAAGTTCAATGCGAAGTTCTTAAACGTGTCGACAACTTGAGAAGGGAATTACTATATTAAAATGGTGCTCTGATATTGTATTTTACCTAAGAAATTTTTCGGAGCGCACAAATAAATAAAAAAGAAAAAAAAAATGCCGTACTTCCAAATTTTTTTCCGCAAATTTTTCCGCTACTAACTATATTTGTGAATATCCTTTGGCATAAATTCCTTCTAAACGGGTAAGTGTAAAATTATCTTTTGTTACGTAAGTGGTATCCTCCTAAGGGGGATGCTACAATCTCGACGAATATTTGAATTTTGACGTCTTCATAGCATGTTTGGTCAAGCTTTTTGAAAAATAAAAAATGCCTATTTTTTTTTAAAAAAATTGTATTTTATTTTAAATAATTGAGGTGATTGGCCAAAGGTTTACAAAAAATAAGAGTTTTTGAATGATGGCAAAAGTTATCTTTCAAAAAGTGAAAAGAATAGTTGTTTCCTAGAAACACTTAGTAGGCGTTTGGCCATGAAAACCAAGTATTTTTCATTTTATTTGGAGTTTTGAGGTTGGAGTTGTGTTTGGTTATAGTTTTGTAAAAAATATTTGGTTGCTTCAATGTATTAAAAGTGAAAAATGTGAAAACAAGATTTTAGGTATTTTTCAAAATTCAAATACAACTTCAAGTTAAATTTGGAATTTTCATAGCCAAACACTGATTTCCCAAAAAAGTGGAAAAAAATTCCAAAAAAAAGTGAAAAAAATTCTCATGGCCAAATGATTCCTAAGGGCTCATTTGGTTTGAAGACAAGTTATGATGAGATTAATTATGTTGGGATTAGTTATACTGGGATTAGTTATCCGGGTATTGTTACTTCGAGTGTTTGAGTGATAGCAAAAGTTACCTTTCAAAAAGTGAAAAGAAATAGTTGTTCCCTAGAAACACTTTTAGAACCTTCGGCTAATACAAATTATTGTTATATATTAAGGGTAAAGGTGCAAATATATCCCTTAACTTTGCGATTTAGAGCAGATATACCCCTCATTAAAAAAGTGGTGTATATATACCGTCCTACAAAATATGCAAATATACCCATGCCATTACACAAATAGTGCAAATATACCCTTTTCGCTGACGAATTTTTTTTTTAAAAAAAATCATTTAGCTTTTTAAAATTAAAAAAATGTCATGTGCCTTTAAAAAAAGTCTACCCATTTTATTAGCAGACATATTTTTTTAAAGCACATGGTATTTTTTTTTTCAAGTGGATCGGGTCTGGTTCGTTTTAAAAAATATCTACGTGACTTTTAAAAAATAAATCTACCCATTTTTTAAACGAACCAAACCCGACTCATCAGAAAAATACCATGTGGCTTTAGAAAAATATGTCTACTCAAAAGAAATGGGTAGATATTTTTTAAAGCTACATGGTATTTTTTTAATTAAAAAATAAGCTAAATGATTTTTACAAAAAATTCCATTAGCAAAAAGGTATATTTACACCATTTGTAACGGAAGGGGTATATATACATCACTTTTTTAACGAGAGTTTTGCACCTTTTCCCTAGTACTAATAAAAGTGTTTTTTAAATTAACTAGCGAAAACTCAATTTGTTACTCACTCTTCAGAAGTAGTTTAACGTATAACATTTCAAATAGAAATTATTTTCAAAATAAGTAAACTTTGATTCTTTGAATCACTAATAGTCTGTTTGGCCAAGTTTTTAAAAAGCCAAAAGTATTACTAATGTGCCTATTCTAGGGAGGTGAGGTGCTTGCCAAGCTTATAAGGGAAAAAGTATTTTTGATTAAGAAGCTGGAAATGTAATTTTTTTTTTTTCAGAAGTACATTTGGAAGTCTTCGTCAAACACAATTTGTTGCTATAATATTAAAAAATTGTTTTGAATTGATCAGTAAAATACAAATTGCGACTTTGCAAAAATAATTTTATTTAAAAGCATATTTTAGAAATTTAACCAAACTAACCATAAACCACACTTTTTGACGCATGATAACCCGCGCCTTATTATTTTCGTAGGTAGAAGTACCTGATGAGTAATGTGTATTTAAAAGAATAATTTCGTAACTTGATGAGTAATTTTATACGAAACATGAGTATATTTAATGGGTGAAAAAATGATTTTCACCCCCCAACTTTGTTTTAAAAATTAAACTTCTCTCTCAAATTCAAACAATAGTCATTATCCTAATTAACTTTTTAAAATTCCTGTTTTATCCTTACATTATCAACTTGTCTTTTTTCTTTTATTTCTTTAAAATCATGATAATTTTTATCTACTTAATCTATGTGACTAATTTCCTATAAGAAAATAAATACTATTTTCGAGACGGAAAAAGAAAAGTACGAAATTCTAATTGAGTATATAACTTAATGTCGATCCATAATATAAATGAGAAGAATAAGAATTCTTTTTTTATTAATAATAATCAAAACTCTAATAGCTATATTTATACAAGTAAAAATAACAGGTAATAATAATTTTATCAGTATGTTTCAATGCATGTAATAAAAACTAATTAATAAAAATAGAGGTATATTTTAAAAAAATATTCCATTAATGACAACCAAAACTCGTTATATATTGACAATAGAGAATAAGAGAGAACTGAAACTTAAATATACATATATGATATACATATATATATGTAAAATAATAGGTAATATGTATGTATATATGTGTGTGTGTGTGTGTATACGTACATGCACGTAATATTAAAATATCAATCATAAAAAGTACTATTAGATTTTGTGTTAAATTCATAAAAGGATTATTCTACTTATAATATAAACTTCAACAAAAATTTATAAATACATAAATACCTAGGTTAATTTTTTTTTTTTATATATAATATAAAAAGATATTACATAGGTGGAGGTTGAAAATGTCAAGGGTAAAATAGACATTGCATAGAATAAATGGGGGAGAATGTCTATTCCTAATTTAGGGGGGAGTTTGATTTTTAAACCAAAGTTGGGGGATGAAAATCATTTTCACCCTATATTTAATGTATACAGCTGAAGAAATAAGCTTATACATATAAAATTTTATGCATGACTAGAGCCTATAAATATGAAAAATAGTCTATTAGAAGCATCTTCTTTACACCATAAAGGTAGGATAAGTGCGTACATTCTAGTTATCTTTTTCAGATCTCACTTGTGGAATTACGCTAGAAAATATTGTTGTTGTAGTAGTAGTTTAGCACATTGAAATGACATTGATTAATCCCAAAAACATATTTTAACACTATGAATGTGTTTGGTATGGGAAAAAATTGTGAAAAATGTTCTCTATTTACTTACGTAACATCACAAAGCTAGTGTGAGAAAATCACTAATTTTTCATAAAAAAATATTTTTCAAAATTTATTTTCCGTTGTACCAAGCACACCCTGTATTACGTTTCTTTAATTTGTGAACGATAATTTGATACATTCGTTCGGTGGAATGATATATATTGAAGGCTTTGTGGTACATGAATTATCCATGATTTAATACTGTGCCATGGCGATTAGTTTAATTAGATCATGATTAGTCGCTAATTAAGCATGTGAATGCACTAGTGTGACAGTAGGTGAGTAGGTTAACAACGAGACAAATGCAACAGTATCCAACTAAGTGAGTGAATGGTGACATGATACATGTAAATAATTTATCGGTCTTCATACCATTTTAGTAGTTGAAAATTAAAATTCATATCAATTATTAGAAAGATATATATCTTACATTTATTGCAGAGATAAATTCATGATTTGAAGTTTATAGGTTCTTAGTGAGATTCTAAATTAATACTACAACAATAAATAAGTTCACAATCAAATATTTAAAAAATATTAAGTAAATTTTTTAATGAATATATACATAATATGAGCAAAAACTATTGGATTCACGGGAATCTATAACTTACCATCTAAATCCATCGCTAATTTATCAATTAATTTAATATAAACATTAGGAGGGCAATTAAATTTTTATTCCACCAAGAAGAATAGTAAATTGATGCAATTGCTCCACTTCCAATTAGTAGCGGTTCAAATTCTGTGAATTTAAAAAAATCTTAATACCTTTTTCCTTTAATGAACTCTACGTGATACGAATTAAATTAATAAAACTGTATTTTTTTTTTTTGAGACGAAAATGTAGATTTCCTCTTCCATATATAATAATTTATGTTTGTAGCATGTTTCGTCTCTCTCTCTCTCTGTATGATTTTTTTTTTTTTTTTTTAAAGTAGCTGAATTTTGTGAACTTCAATTAAGTATCTATTATTGGTGGAGAATTAAATGAAAGTCGATCATGCAAATAGTGTGACAATCAGGATTTTCATTAAGGAGATTCAAAACATAAAGAAGTGAACATAAAAAAAAAAACCAAAAAGACTTAATACCTACAACATATACATAAAATTTAATTAATTTTAACCTTATATTTGCAATATAATTTTTTGATTATAAAGATTCGAATGAACCCTTTACGCCTCGTAACTTCGCTTTGCACGCAAGTGCATTTATGAGACCAAAAGGGAAAAGGGAAAACAAATAAAAAACAAAGAGAAGAAACATAAGTAGGAAGGGGATAAGCATGTAGAAGTTCAGTTCCATTTGGGGCCCTTTGTCATATTGTTTATAGCTGCTTTTGTTATATACTTTTTTGTTTCATGTATGCCATCATCTGAATTGTTTATTTATTTCTTTCTCTATCAAAGTCATCCAAGAGAATATTAAAAGAATGGGACAACCAAGATATCATTAAGAAATGGGGAGTTCTTTTTACTAATGTTTGAGTCAAAAGATTCATCATTCTAATAAGATTCTGAATTCGTGGTGCTATGTGATTGGCAACTAAAAAAGATTTATCCAAAGCTGCTTTCTTCTCCTAATGTTCTAAAGCATTGAATAAATTTCCAACAGTAGTTTTCCGAAAGAAATCAAATTTAATTTTGAATATCAGTTTATGCTTTATACATTAATACAATAACAACATACTCAGTGGGATCCACAAATGGGAGTATGAGAGAGAAGAGTGTACGCATATCTTACTCCTACCTTGTGAAATAGAGAGACAAATTAGTACAATTAAATCACTTATATATTGAAAGTGCAAAAAAATTAATATAATTATAACATTTATAAAGTAAGGACAGGTAAATATCTATGATAAGCATTAACCGATAACCTGATTAGAAAAATGATAACTAATTTGCTATCATATGTTAAAATTCATGACTATTGTATAAAAATTTATAATGTCAGTATATATATATAAAAAAAAAAATTGGCTTTCCATGTCTGGGTATCCGCTTTAGGATACTACAAATTTGAATTCGCATTGAAAAGTCCACTTAGAAGGTAAAACGTTTCCTATACCTACTAAAGATGACTTCATTTTCGGAACTCAAACGATTTGAATCAAACACAAAATCTCTGATCAAGAATAGAGAGGTATTTACTAGACCATCATAACTTTGGTCATGTATATAACTTAAAAAAATGACTTGAGAAAAGGAACAAAAGGGAGGTCCACAAAAGGTAATATAAGAAACTCCATTAAAGGAGAGTGATAGAGGAAATCTAAGACATCATTAGGCTTTTGACAAACTGAAAAAGTTACCTCTTTTTTTGTTTTTTGTTTTTTTTGTTGTTGTTGTTGTTTTTTTTTTTTTTTTTTTGCAGCATCCCTTTAACACGAAATAAAGGGATTAGCTAATTGATCGTAACTATAGACAGAAATAATAATTTGAGTCCGAAATAAAGGAGGAGTGTCGTGGTAAATTAACAACCCACATAAAACTAATCAATTCATGATATTAGCCAACACGGGTGGAGCTACTGGAAAGCAAGGAGTTTCAATTTAATCCCATTCATGGAGAATTGCAGTGTACAAATTGGGGAAAAATAATTCTTTTTTTGTTTTATATAAATTGTTGAATAGCATTGACATGTCAAACGATTCAATTATAGCGATAAAGAGGGTTAAAAAATTGATAGGTCAAGTATTCAAATTCTAAATGTGACACTCTAGTATTTTTAAAATTCCTCATATGAATTTCTGACTCCGCCAGTATTAGCAGACCCTAAGTAATCAGAAAAAAGAATTTACTAGAAAGATTAGAAGGTACATACATTCTTACTTCAATTAGACATTCTGTTACAACATTGATATTTAGTTACAACATTGACAATGGAGCATATTGAGGGGTTCATTATTTTTGTGGGAGATTCTTGAATAATGCTGAGGAACTAAAAGAGTACACTAATAAAAGATTCACTTTTTTCAATAATCGAGAAATCTCCGAGGGCCAGTTTAAATAGGCCTACTCCTCTTGTATCCACTGGAATCTCCTTCAGATGAAGCATCAGCAGATTTAGTGCAAGAAGTTGAAAGATCTGCATAGATATCTACAACCCTTCTGATATTGTTGTTAAGCTCTCTAATTAAACCAACATTTCTGTTCAAATTATCAGGGATTTTGGACTCATGATTCTGATTAATCTCATTGATTAACAGCCTATTTTGATCCAGTATATTCTGTACTTGACCAAAATTCTTCTGAAATGTCTGCACAACTTTGCCATCTAATTGTGTATCCCCTTCCATTTTCTCCTCTTTCAATTCAAAACTGGCCAGCAAAAGTAGATCCTAAAAAAAGGGGGCCCAAAAAAAAAAAAAAAGGACAAAAATAAGGAGGGAAGGCAAAAAAAAAAAAAAAGAGAGTCTGAACCGAGAGTCTATCCGAAACAGTCTCTCAATACGAATACCGAACAGCGAGTCAAAGAAACTAAAGGCACAGATAATAGAGATGAATTGTTTAAGATATTTTGTGCACAAGAGACAACATCTGAACCTGATGTCATGATTACCCCGACCCAACCCCCCACACACATGAATGTGAAGGAAGAGATCATGTAAGAAACATGAAGTATGCAATTATTGATGTCATTATTATTATTAGTATTATTATTATCTATTTATTATTTAAGGTATGATGAGATGTAAAAAAAAAAAGGCAGATCCCATTTTCCATAAAAAGAACCTTTTTAGTGTGTACTCTCTCTGTTTATACCCAGATATGACCAGTCCAACTTTTTGGTCCACAACTCTCATATGGGTATTCTTTCAAGACACAAATTTTCTCAATAAACCCACAGATAATGAAAAAAAAAAAAAATTAAAAAAAAATCAAAAGACAAAATCCATTTGCAGTATCAAACAGGCAGCTAATATAAAGCCTAGAATTGACAAAGAAGCCAAAATCAAGAATTCAAAGTTTGAATCTTTATATGGAATACTTTCATAGTTGCAGAAGCATAAACTTCCAAAAACAAATAATAACCCAGAAATGAAAAATAAAAAAACAAAGTAAAGAAGCATTATACCCAAACGTCTGAAAATCCATTTCAAGTTTCTCTCTTTGACACACATGCAATTAGACAAAAATAAAAATTTCCACTCACTAAAAGGTGTGAAAATCAAGACTTTTAAAGCTGATGAACAGATTTATACCCCTCGGTCTCAATTTATGTGGCACAGTTAGAATTTTCAAGATTTAAACTTCTAAACTTTGACCATGAAGTCGGAAATAGAAGCTTTATGTTCTTTGAAATAAAATTTATATATTTGAAAAACTATATAATCACAATAATTAATAACTTAAATTATTTAAAAGAAATATAAAGAAATTCCGGTTAAAAAAAAAACTTGGTTGACTCTCGATCAACTGTGCCACATAAATTGAAACAAATTACCCACTTGGGAATTCATATTAACTTGCAAACTAGACCACAAAATTATTAATAGCTCCATGTAAGTTTTCACAATAAATAAAGGAGAAAAGAAAAAGAAAAAGAAAAAGAAGAAGAATGAAATAATTACCATATACTACTACTAAACCTATTTATAAAGATTAGCTCCTTTTTACATACCTTGAAAATTTGTGAACATAATTCTGAATAGAGAGAGAATTGAAATAGCTGAAATGATCGGCAAATCGAATCTTTGGAGAGAGAGAGAGAGAAAAGGGAAGAACACAGAGAGAAAATAGAAAGAGAAATAGAATATGTAGATTTGACAGTCTAGTTTTATTTCTTACTTATGTGATTTTTTGGTTTTTGTTTCTGATGTGGTGTTTGGTATTTCTTGGGGCTCTAAATTCACATTGATTTTTTTCATACTCACACTCGAACTTGAAACTTCTTCAGTTGAACCGTTTCATAACAACATTGTTCGTTTCGAAAGTTTTTGACTGTTATAAAATTAAATATTATACATCTATAACATTATTTGAATAAAATTTGATTGTTAGAAGCAAAAAAAGATGTCAAATTTTAAGTTTAATCAAACTTTGTATAAAGAAAAAAAATCTTTTAATGACAGAAATATATATTCATATAATATATTTTTTGTCATAAATAGTGTATTAAAATATCAAAATATCTAAACCTATTATTAATAATCTTAGAGATTTTATTTTAATAAAGATGGTTAATTATTATATTGCCAAAAAAGAAGATAGTTGTTCTAGTGGGGTAATTTTGTAAAGAACGTACTGTTAGAACAATTGTTGTTGCTGATATATGTAACCAACTGTTATAAAAAGGTAAAATATAACATAAAAAATCAATTTTGAAAAAAACTTGGTTGTTATAGTGAGATATGTTATATAAGGATGATGTTATAGAGATGTCTGATTGTAGTATATAGTAGATAAGAAAAAAAATTATCTAGTTACACAATATAATAAATTCACACCGGAGGTATTGTATCTATTTTGGAGCCCTATTAATTCAGATTTGTTTTGTAAAATTCTACTTTAAGAATAAAGCGTTCTCCATAGAAGATGATTCCACTCCCAAGACTCAAAGCAATACTAATTATTTCACCACAACCTTTGGCGATGATACAAAAAATGCATATGAAGCTGAATCATATTATATGGACAATGGAATATTAACTTTCTAAGTATCCAACCCAATATACAATAGTTTGGGCGATATAAATGGAACTAAAAATAAAATCAATAAGCGAAATTGATTTGGACTCGACATGCTTCCAGTGGACTGTATGTTTCACATTTTAGATACATATTTTTGTCCAAAACAGTACTAAATCATTCACCTTTTTCTTATTAACACGCAACAGCTTGTATATTTTTAATTGTTACACTTGAGTTCCAAATAATTAACTACTTATTTTCAAAAGATCAGATCAAATCCACTAAAACCAGACAATTAATTAATACTGCACCGATCTATGAAGTGTGCGCTTTGGGTTTGTCTTATCACCATTATAATTTATCAAGACATTTTTCCCCTTTATTATTGGAAGTCTTGGGGCAGCTCTATATAGTCGCCGTGGTGTGATTAAGGTCACAAGTTAACAATCATAAAAAAAAAAAAAAATACTTATACATATATACAAGATAATATTGCAGAGTATAAGTTCAATGTGATCCAACTCTTACCCTTCACAAGTTTGATGTATTGAGCTGTGCTTTTATTTGTTGAAATAAGTAGTGTCAAAAAAACAGATTTAAATTCGTGGAGTTATATTCATAACTAAGAAGTAACAATAATATATTACCGTTAAAGATTATGTGGGTTGGTAAGTATCCTTTCATCCTTAACTAGAGATTTCAAGTTCAAACTTTAAAATAGAGCGACTTTAATTTGTCGGGAAACACTTTACCCCAAAGAGACTTCGCAATGAGTGAAAATTTACCTGCACTTGGTGTTTACATCAATTCAATGAATATATGATACATGTCTACAAATACATTATTATCACTAAAATATACTTCCTCCGTCTCAATTTATATATTCGACAATTTTTATTTTTGAGAGTTAATTTGACTAATCTTAGATGGTAAGCACCCTCCACCTCCAATTGAAAGGTTGTAGGTTCGAGTCACTAAGGGAGTAAAAAGAGGGAGCTCTTGGTGGGAGAGGTAAAAAAAAAAATCTAATCTTGGAATCTAAATTGAATTAGATCAACTCAATCTTTTAAAACTAAATTTAGATATTAAAAAAAAACTACACGATAAATATTACTCTCTCCATTTTAATTTATGTGAACCCATTTGACTGGGTACTGAGTTTAAGATAGAAGAGAAGACTTTTAAACTTGTGGTTCTAAATGAATTACATATATTTTGAGTAACCATAAATCATTGCATAAAGGTAAAGTGTTTCCAAATATAGAAAGAGATCATTCTTTTTGGCACGAGCTAATAAGGAAATAGGTTCACATAAATTGAAACAGATGGAGTATAAGTTGTAATTCTCTTCACGTCAGTATGACAAAAAACTACATTTTAAAATGTTGGTCAACATTTATATAGTTTGAAATTTTGAATCTCAAAAAGCAAAAAATATCATATAAATTAGATCAGAAGAAGTACTAATTAATTAAGACACATTCCTACTTTAATTTATTGCTTAATCATAATAAATTGATATGTTTTAGTGTAATCTTTGAACATGGGTAAACTTTTATCCTTAATAAAACCCCAAATTAGATATTGGATAATGGATGAGAAAATAAAAAAACAACAAATATCATTATAGGACGAGGATAATCTTGTCATTTTAGGACAAGTAATATAATAATCCTAATATTGTCCACAGATCTTCGTTTTCGCCGAGAATATAAATTCTCTCCCACCTTAAATTATCTGAAACACTTCGAACAGCTGGCTTTACTACCAATTATATTTTGACACGTAGAGAGATTCAGCCTCGGGGAATCTATAGGCTCGGGTCCAAGACTAACCAAATTCCAACCAATTGATTCGATGTGTGGGTCCCATTCTAGCTTGTCGAAACACGTGCTTTAATTCATTTTAAAATGTAATCCCTGAATTCGTGGCATATGTAGTGTAAGAGTGTCATAATTTTGGATCCAATTACCAACTGGGAGTAGGGCTGTTCACGGTTTTGGTTAAAGCAAAACCAAACTTGAAAAATTTAACCCCAATTTGGTTTGGTTTGATTTGATTTGGTTTTAAATTTTAAAAACCGATTATATTTGGTTTGGTTATGGTTCTATTAAAAAATAGCCGAATAAATAAAAACAAACCGATAAATTATATACATAAATTTTATAATTATTTATATGTATAATATTAGTTTTTCATAAATAATTATAAATATTTTATACCTTTTAATCATTAATTTAATTTTTGGTCCTTATTGCGCATAATGCCCGTTTTAATTGTTCCACTTTAAGACTTTCTTTTAAGTGTTAAGTGTAAAACTACTAACAGAAGCTCACGTTAGAGTCTAATGCCTTTAACTTAAATTTTTCTCTTTGTCAGCCACTTGATTTTAGATTGTTTCTTCTTCTTTTTTCGAATTTATACTTCGAACATGGAATGGCCAAGGCTTTAATACTTTTCTTATGAAAAGGACGGAGGTTGTAGATTTGGAGGTTATGACACGTAGAGAGATAATCAATACTACACCGTGGGTAATCCTCTAAAAAAGCGAGTAAAAGAATAACTCCTTGTAGTCGAGACCCTAGCCTCGGGGATAATGGTAGAAAAACATATGAAGTTTGGATCATTACACAAAGTTTTTTTTTTAACAAAATGGGAGAATTGAGAGCAAAATGAAAGTAGTGCCCCAAAGTTTGAGATCATTATACAAATTTTTTTTATTTCATATATTTTCATTTTAATTTTAGATAGTCTTTATGTTTAATTATTATGTATGTTTGTAACAATAACTAAAAGTAATGCTCTACTTTATTTCCAGGTATGTGTATTAAGATGACAAAAATGGTAGTCACTACTAAGTAGTTTTTAGCTCTATATGTAATAGTTTAGCAACTTTGGATCCTTGAGTACTATTATCACTAATAGTGAAAATGTTTCTATGATGTATATTTTTAAATTATAAATAAAAGTTATCGTTTGAATAATAATAAAAAAAAAAAAAAGACATGTCTTTTTCAACTTTTAATGTTTTCTTGATAATAGACGTAAACCAAACAATCAAACCAAACCGAACCAAACCGACAATAACCAAACCGGTGGTTATTATTTTATTTGGTTTGGTTATGGTTTTAGACATTTAAAAATCGACTAAATTGGTTTGGTTATGGTTTTAATCAATAACCAACCCAAACCGAACTATGAACGCCCCTAACTGGGAGGGGGTGGGGCTGGAGTTGTGTGTGTGTTTTTTTTTTTTTTTTTTTAATAATTTCCTACCACGTGTTTGGTACCGGTATTGTAGCCCGACTATATTTTTTCATTTTAGTACTTCCTTTATGGATAATGACTTAGGAATATTTTATAGTAAATCAATAATTAGTAGTTGATCATGTTTAATATTTTTTATGTCACATTATAACTATAGTTTTAGCTTTTTCACACGCATTAAGAACAAGTGAGCGAGAAAAGTGTTTTTAAGTAACATGGATCGTGAGTGTAAAAATATTATTTTATATATAAATTATCGAGTCACGATATTTACAAGTAAGCCTCCTTAAAATGTAGAAGTTGTAATTTTAAAAATAAAACGGATTATCTGCTACAACATGTAAAGGTAATCTGATTGGTATAAAACACCATTATACTGAAGGTTCTTATAATTTAAACTCATATTTATTCACCTTATTAAATCAAATTAATTAATCATAGTAATTTCATATGATTTGTTACAGTTAATTTTTTACCTTTCATTATGTGGGGAAAAGGAAACATGTGCATGAAAGAAAAGGGGGACGATAAAAATTGGAATACGACTTATTTGTGTGGTTAACTCTCGTCTATACGATTAACGTGTCGAGTGTGAGAATTGTACATTTTACAAACTAAAAACGTTTTGTTTGCATACTTTCATGATATAAATATTGAATTTTCATGATATTGTTTTTAGAATAATCGTGTTATTTAATTATTTGAATTGAAATATTGATTCAAATAAAAAGGTTTGATGCATTTTAGTCCATCTCGTGGTTCAAGGTCAATCAACTGAGAAATATCATCAGTCCACTCAATGTTTTGGGGATTTCAGAAGTTCTATTCGTGTATGTATGAGACAAAGCTTTGCATCTATTATATTGAATTTACCATGTGCAAATTTAAGGCTGTCTAATGGGACGGGATACCCCGTTCCATCCCGTTAGCTTAGTGGGATGGAACGGGCCTAGGGTTCATCTCCCCTATCCCGTCCCCCCTATCCCATTAAGAAATCGTTCTGTCCCTTCTCACTAAAATCATTTTATCCCCCGTTTCCCGCCCCGTCCACTTAATTAAATTAGAAAAATCATGTTTGTATGTTTTGATTTTGCATTTTATCAATTTAAGTTTGAAGTTTATTTGAAATTTGTGTCCATTTACTAAATTTATGTAGGCTTATATCACACTACCAACATTTTATAATTTTTTAGTTTTAAATATTTAAATTGATAAAAATTTAAGAAAAATAAAAAATCCTACTAAGACCCCGGACCCGTCCCGTCTCGTCCCCTTAGTTAGTGGGATGAGATGGGCCGAGGGGTTCGTCCCGCTTATCCTGGCCCGCTAATGTCCTGGTCCCCCTATTCCGTTAAAAAATCTTCACGGCTCGTCCCGTTAGACAGTCTTACAATCCTCATGATTTAGTATTTAAAGTTCTTTTTATTTAAAAAAAAAAAAATTCCTCTTTTATAAATCCACAGCTTGATTCCTATAACCACAGAGTATGTTATTTTCTGGTGTAATGTTAACTTGCGACTTAAGAATGACGAGCTATTAGCAAATGTGCATATTTTCTAGGATAGAATGAACTTCGTGAAGTCCTATGTTGCCAGTAAAGAAGGTAAATTTTACCAACTTGAAAATCTTAGTAATGAATCTAAGAAAGCTCAAGAGTGGAATTATCCTTTAAATATCAAAATCTCCATGCGATAACTATCATTTAATTAAGCGACTAGGCATTTCTCCTAAACTAGTTAAGTCGGCTATATGAATCGTCTATATTGCTTTCGGGCCTATTTCATTTGTTAAATAAGTCTTATAGTTGCTTGCCAGATTCATTGGCAGTAATATACCATAAATAAAAGCATCACAGAATCTAGTTTTGGGATTGTGCAGGAAAAAGTACTGAACAAACAAAAAGCGATGTGTTGGTGAGAAATAGTAGGCATGAGGTAAGCACGAGCCAGCTATAAGCAAAAAAGTACTCACCGTCTATGCTGTTGAAAAGTAGTAGGTATCCGGTGCAGAGGCGGATATAAATATTGAAGTTTATGAATTCACAATTAAATATTTGTATATTAGTGAATCTCTTAATACACATACAAATCCTGGTTGATTAGTTGAGTTCAGGGAAAGATGGCCCGGTTTCCACCTTGATCTTTTTTAGAAAAAAGATTTCTAGTGGATACGTTTATATTAAAGTTTGCACTCTTTCTCACAAATGGTCTATGGGTCAGTTGTATTTCTCATCCAATAACAACAAAAAGAAAAAATCACAGATCCATCTTTAT
Organism: Lycium ferocissimum; assembly: GCF_029784015.1. Lineage (NCBI taxonomy): Eukaryota > Viridiplantae > Streptophyta > Magnoliopsida > Solanales > Solanaceae > Lycium > Lycium ferocissimum. Next base: position 42,201,470 of record NC_081350.1, on the reverse strand, counting down.
TGGCAACTTATTAGAATAACATAATGGAATTTTAGATTCTCGAAAAATGTTTGTTTATAAGTGTGCAGTATGATGTAAAATGTTGATTAATTAATTAGTCATAAACTCGTTCTTTGAAAGTTATGATCGTTAAAATCTGTATTTGCTAACTATCAAATGCAGCTTTCAAGCTAAATTAATAACGAGTTAAGTAATATATACCGTTAAATGTAAATAATTTTACACTATCAAGTCATTTTTATTATTTATAGCAGGTAACATATTTTTTTTTCAAAATTTCAAATTTCAAATTTTAAAAATATCTACTAGTAAATTTCTTTGAGTAACCTAATAGTGTAAAATATTATTTTCATGGACGATATATAAAACTTAAATTCTTTTCTATATTAGCACAGATTTGACATTAATGTATTTGATAGAAGTTTTCCTTCATTACCCAAACCGAAAAATCAAGTCTTGGACATTTTCGACCCATAAAATATTAAATGGAAGCTTTTACTATTGACCAAATACAATACGAAGACAAACACAATCTTATAAAAGAAACATAAATGAGAAAGACATATATAGAATGAATAACAATAACCTATTTTTCTAAAAGAGCTTAACTCCATGCACTAACGATATGATTTCGTCGCATCATCAGGTTAAAATGACCTATATATCTTCAAGTATTTTCCAATTGACCTGTGTTGATTTTTATCAATTACATGCGTTGGAAACAACCAATTAACCACATGACAATCTAAATCGACTTATGAATCTTGTTCATCGTAATGAAACCATAAAACGGTAACAAAACTTCCGATAATTTATTTAATCCATCAGCACAACTAGCGGACCTTGTCCAATTTAACCACATGACAACTTGTATGTATTATAATCCTAGCAAAACAATTTCATTGTTGTAAAAATCTATTGGACTTGGGTAATTCGTCACCCTTTTGATGCTTTCAATCTCAACTTCTTTCTCCTTCGTCCAAAAGGGATTTCTGGTATTCTCAATGCACCAAAGCTCTAAGATTTCACTCCAAGAAAAACAAATAAGTCTCAACTTTCCTTCATACGAAATCAGTTTCTTGTATTTGCAATCTTCGTTTTGGGTCACTTGTTCTGGAAGTTCAAATCTTGGATACGCTTCTTCCCCATCGTAGTTTAGGACTAATACTTGATTATCAGTTGTGAGAAGATAAATCAAACCACTTGCATTAACGGGTAAACAATGATAATCGAAAAAGACATCTTTAGAGAGTGAGATTATATTTGCTTGTCAGCCTTGTCTCCATGCACAAGTCTCAGAGTCGAAGATTTCACAAAGATAATTTGCCAGGTCCCAAGTGCCTATATATAAACAAAGATTCAAATGAAGGAATATGTTATAATAATTATAAATAATTGATGAAAAAAATCAGACTATAAAAAGAATAGAATTTAAAGATGTATTTTATCATCAAGTTCTCTAGATCTACATATTTATTATCACAGATCCAACAAATTAAATTAATTACGAGAAGATTAGATATCAGCATATCCTGTTATGGTTAAAAACAAGAAAGCAAGAGAGAAAGAAAAAGAGATATCGTAAAAATATATTGCGTATAAACAGATATAAAATGTTCTTTTTTGTTATGTATAAACTATTGAATCCCCTTGATATAGGGGAAGATTCTAGTTTAATGGTAAAATGAGTTTAAAATTTTGCTTTATGTTACAAGTTTAAATTCTAGATATGACATTTGAGTATTTTTTTTAATCCCCTCATATGAAATTTTGGCTCTGGCAATGTATATATACACGTACAATTATTATTAACATAAAAAAAAAAACTGAAGTGTAAATAGTTATACATACCTAGAACGAGCTGGGTCGTCTTGTGACAAACGAATAATCTTGAAACGTAAAGGATTTGATTTAAGTACCACTAGAGCAACTTTGACAGTCTTATACCTCATTTTTGGATTAGGCAACTTTTTCCATTCTTGAGTACTAGGTTTGCAAATGTAGTACCTATGATTATCGTTCCTTGTTGTTCTCATGCAACACAAAATCCCTTGCTTTGAAGATGCCTCAATTTTCATGTCGCAATTATAGTGATCGGAAAATATGTCCTTAGTTTTCAAGGCTGCAACTGGTAAATGTGACAATTGATCTTTTTCCGAACATCCGTCCATTGAAACAAACTCTGAAATGTACTTGTTGTTTCTTATACCTTGAACAAAGTAACCTAAAATATCATAGTGCGTAGGCAGTTCAGAGTTATATTCTAAGTTTAGTTGCACGAATTAAAAAAGATAAAAAGTTTATAAAAAAATAACCTGAAATATTGTTGGTTCTACAACAATAACTTTCCATGAAGCTTGATTCATATGTCATCCCATTCCATGTTTTGCTTACTACTTTGCATGCATCTAGTGTTTCTAAGGATGTTCGAGTTAATATCTTGAAAGCTACATCATGCGGAAGCTCTGAAGAAGTTAATGGCATAGGCGGATTCATGATTTGAAAAGTTTATTATATGCATATATTAGGTAGATTTCTAAACAAAAGAGTTATGAGTACTGCCATTATGCGCTATTATTTTCATCCGAAAGTCAATCATTCCCAGCTTTGATATGAAGGTATGGGGGAGATCAAAAGGGAGTATGTTAGTCAAATAGAGGCCTCTCACCCAGTATAGAGAAAAGAAAGAGCTTTTGTCTAATGTAAAAGGAAAGATAAGTGAATGAATTTTGAATTCACTATGTTATAGTGTGAAAGTGTAACAAAGCATACAACTATATTTATAATAGCAGAATATATTGAAGATAAAGCAAGTCATAAATTCATGTCATAGAAGGAAAAAAAATCCAATGCATGACATGGATTGGTTTTTATAGAATTTGATTTTTTGGGTTATACTTATAGGCAATTACAATATATATTCTCCTTTTTTATTGTTTTCAAATTAGAATAGGAGAACAGTATTAAGTATTATACTGTGGCATCAATAGTTTTACCTAATTAGAATTGAAGATGGAAATAGAAAAATAACAAATATTCGTTCCAAAATGTAGTTTACGATAAGATTTTCTCTGGATGATATCTGGTTTACATATTAATTTCTCTTAATCAATATAATTGTTTTTTATGAGTGGAAAACATATCACTTTAAAGGATTAAGCAAGTCGAAAATTTCACGCACAAATATGAATCGTTTTTATTAAAGAAAATATGTACTATATTTATTTCATCTTATATGATACAATTACCATTTTAGGAGTCAAATAATTTCTATTCAAAATTATTTACCTTAAGTGCTTTAATTATAAAATTGCGACTTATGGGATTTCTTATTAAATTGTAAATACGTTAAATTCATTTTACAAAAAATAACAAAATTGGTATACATAAAACGTGTCAACGATACTAACTAAGATTCAATAGATAAATTTAACTTCCAAAACTTCAAGATCCTTTTATCATGGAAGCTTAAAGTCCATATGTCATCTCTTGTCCATGACCGTTTGAAGGCAAACACAATTACCCAAACATTCTGCCATACATAAATACTTTTTTCGCACTTGATGTTTAGTGCAAAGTGTGTTGCATTTATTGGCTTGAACCTTTATTATAAATGGTTTAGATCCTAAGTACAAATGTTGAGTGAGAAAAATGATTACAAACTAATTGCTTCGTCTCACTTCATATTACCAACAACATACTCAATGTAAGCCCACAAAGAGTGGCCTGAAAAAGATAGATTGTACGCAGACCTTACCCCTACATTAGAAGGTAGAGAGACTGCTTCCAGTAGACCTCGGCTCAAGAAAAAACAATTCAAAGCAGTTTGGAAAAAAAATAAAGCAATATCAAAGCGGATCAAAAAGAAAAGAACAATAACTACAATAAATAATATGCTAAGTGAAGAACAAAAGACAATAATCAGTGACAAGGCCACATGACATTATAGGCGTGGTGATTAGGGATAACGGGGCAAGGTGATGATGAAGTTTTATAGGCAAAAGTTATAACCCACCCCGCCCAATTTTCGTTAGCATATTACTCTATTTATAACCCCAACCTGCATACACTCACCCCTATCCAGTTTAAGTTTTTTTTTTTTTTTCTTTTGTTATGTTAATTTTCATTTAACCGGCCTTCTATCTTGTCTTGCTTTTGATTTTCAAAAAAAATTGTTTTATCTTGCTCAATCCTCCATAAAAAGTTCACCATCCTGTTTTTGAGTTTCACCACTTTGCCCACCCATCCGTTGCCATCTGTAATGGTTATTAGTTCATCTTTAGAAAAGAAAAATTGAGAGGAGATTACAAGGTAAGAAATCTAACTCTCACCAACAAGATAAAAAATTTCAGATAGCCAACCAAATGTACTACTAAGATTCCCAATGATGATGTAATTTTTACTTTTCAAGTTTAATGAATTATCAAGAAAGCTTTAATTTCCTAGCACTGGCCCAAAAAAAAAAAAAAAGCTTTAATTTCCTAGAGTAATATTAATACATATACCATATTTCCTTTTTAGCAAAAACATACAATAGCAGAAGCTTTACTTTCCAAAGCTTCAATCCCTACTTGTCTTACATGGGCTTAAAAGGCCATATCATCTCTGGTACAATCCTATTTTCTTATCCTTTCTCTTCAGACAAAAGCAAACATTTTCCTTTCACATCACTCAGTAAAAGGAAAAGAAATTACACTGATCTGAAACCATAGTAGCTCTAAGCTTGCTCTATATTGAGATTCTAGTTTTAGTTGCAAGTAAATAAGAAGTAGCTATATATCGACATCACGCTCTATGTGCATATTCCCGATCTGTTTCTGAACATAAAGAGTATAACAGACAATTTACAGAAGCATACTCCTGGATATCAGCAATCTCCATGCTGCTTGAGGCCAAGGTTAAAAACGACGAAACACTTTAGTTTCTTACTATTCATATCTGTCTTGATCACCGGCTTTCTATATATCGCAGTAGTAGTAGCAGCCGCATAATGAACTGGTTTCTGGAGCTAAAGGAAAATCATTGCTTTTACTATTTGTTGTGAGAATACAACAGGTACAAGGCTAAAATCTTACATTGTCAACGTGAACATTATGCTACAATCTAATTTCTAACAGCTTGTGCTGATTGAGCTGTTGCTATCATTTGAGCCATGATGCTAGCATACTGTACAGCTGTGTGCTGTGAAGTGTATTGATCAGAGAGGCCAAACTCTGAAAAAATTGGTTCAATGTGCACAAAATGACCTGGTAATGATCTTTTTCCAAGAGCTTCCTGCCATATGTCAAAGAATTCACCCATAATCTGGTGTGATTTCTCCCATGAGGAAATCGGAAGATACTCCATCTACAAAAGAAACAAATCGTGAGACCAGCATGCTCATAACAGAAACTTCTTAAAATTTGTGGAGTACAGTTGCAATTCAACAAAAGCACTGGAAAGTTTAGAACACCAAATTAACAATGCATACTGATAAGATAATCATTGTCTCCATCAGCATTTTGAGAACCTGAATAGATCAAAACAACAAGATAGCTCCCACACAGCGTCACATACCTAAAGCACGCTGCTACCAGAGACACCACCAACTATTGACTTGATTCTATCCATTCCATTGTACTTTTTTTTTTCCCTGTCTCTTCATTTAGCATTATGAAAAGGACACAAGTAGTAATTACTTTTCTAGATGAAGCGCAATAAATGAATTCCTCTCCATGCAGAATAACAAGCATAATAGATCACAGAAATCCTACATGGCTATGTTCCATAAAAGGCTTAACCACATAACAAGCATTGAACTGAGAATAAATATATGAAGTTATTTCATACCTCCATAACTATTCCCCTCAAGTTTTCAGAGTGGATTGGAACAACTTTGCCCACTCGCAGCTGGAAGTCACCGAGTTGATACTGAAACCCCTATCTGAGTCAATTACTTTAATGAGTATTATGAAGTAGGGGCTAAGTAAGTCCTTTTTTATAATTCTGAAGGATAAACCAAAGCAAGGCAAACAGTGGCAAGTATGGAATATATCTTCTAAGAATCACCATAGAGAACAGATAGTCTTCACCAACAACATATAATGCTTTTGGTATTAGTTGGCCAAATGAATGAGTCCTGTTTGAAAAAGTATAGTTGGCCAATGGCCACCCAGCTGGATGACTCAATTCTATAAGAATTGAAGCTGTATTTTATGACTAATTTTATGATTAGAGGAACTACTATGTAGTCCGTGAAACAGTAATCATCTTGAAGCTCTTCAATCTTCACTTATTTATTTTAGGTAAAAGTTATGTTAAAGTGGGGAAGTTCTTTAATCTTACAAAGCATTGATTACTGAAGCACAATAAATGCGGATAAAATCACTCATAGACACTTAAATTTACAAAGCCAAGACTGTGGATGGTGCTAAATAAGTTAATCATCCTACTGCAGTAAGAACAATAATACAAACCTCAAAATTAAGTGCAACCCTCGTTTTGTAAGACTGCAGCTTCTCCATTATCGTCTGAATTGATGACTCTGCTTCTAAGATCATCCGTTGCCCTCTAATTACAAAGTAATACTTGTTGGGCTGTTCTTGAAGTGAAATTCCCAAAAAATCTCGGGGAAACTCCACTGCATTTGCTTGTTCTATTAAGACAATCTAATTTCTAACAGATTGTGCTGATTGGGCTGTTGCTATCATTTGAGCCATGATGCTAGCATACTGTACAGCTGTGTGCTGTGAAGTGTATTGATCAGAGAGGCCAAACTCAAGTGTGACTATCCTGTAAAAAATTGGTTCAATGTGCACAAAATGACCTGGTAATGATCTTTTTCCAAGAGCTTCCTTCCATATGTCAAAGAATTCACCCATAATCTGGTGTGATTTCTCCCACGAGGAAATTGGAAGATACTCCATCTACAAAAGAAACAAGCAAATTGTGAGGCCAGCATGCTCATAACGGAAGCTGCTTAAAATTTGTGGAGTACAGTTGCAATTCGACGAAATAATTAACAAATTAACAAATAATACGATTAGAAGAAAAACAGAAGATTATGCTGAAATAATTTTTTTTTTTTTTTTTTTAATTTGGTTTATAAAAGAATGTTGTTCGTGTAAAGGTGTATCGTCTTATCTTCTCTTTCGTCATCTCCTCATTCTACCTTAAATTAAGACCAACCTGGAAAAACCTACCAACGGAAGTAGGCAGATGATTTCCTACTAATCTGCTCTCAACATGCATCAGTTCCGAAATTATTGAATGCAAGTGAAATGTTTGAAACAGTTCATACTAAATCATTGTCTCCATCAGCATTTAGAGAACCCCATTGCCCATTGAGGTCAGAACACAGCATCACATACCTAAAGCACACATTGTACTTTCTTTTTTTCCATCTCTGCTTCTTTTAATGTGAAAAGTAAGAATCAAGTTCCTTCAGCCAAGCCCATTGCCCATTGAGGTCTCAAGTAAAAATATGTTTATGTGACCATCTTTTAGCACTAAGAAAAGGACACAAGTAGTAATTATTTTTCAAAGGAAAGCACAATAAATCAATTCCTCTCCATGCAGAATGACAAACATAAATGGCTTAATCACATAACAAGCATTCAACTGAGAATAAATATATGAAGTTATTTCATACCTCCATAACTATTCCCCAAGTTTTCGGATTGGAACATAACTTATTCCCCTCAAGCTGGAAGTGGATTGAGAGAACAACTTTGATACTCGCAGCTGGAAGTCACCGAAGTTGATACTGAAACCCCTATCTGAGTCAATTACTTTAATGAGTATTATTAAGTAGGGGCTAAGTAAGTCCTTTTTTATAATTCTGAAGGATAAACCAAAGCAAGGCAAACAGTGGCAAGTATAGAATATATCTTCTAAGAATCACCATAGAGAATAGATAACATTCACCATCAACATATAATCCTTTTGGTATTGCAAGGAACAAGCTTGGCCAGTTCAAATGAATGAGTCCATGTTTGACCCATAAAAATTATGGAGGCTTTTATTAGTGGCCACCCAACTGGATGACACAATTCTATAAGAATTGAAGCTGTATTTTATGACTAATTTTATGATTAGAGGAACTAATCATCTTGAAGCTCTTCAATCTTCACTTTCTTTTACAAGGTAAAAGTTATGTTAAAGTGGGGAAGTTCTTTAATCTTACAAAGCATTGATTATTGAAGCACGATAAATGCAGATAATATCACTCATAGACAATTAAATTTACAAAGCTAAGACTGTGGATGGTGCTAAATAAGTTAATCATCCTCCTGCAGTAAGAACAATAACACAAACCTCAAAATTAAGTGCAACCCTCGTTTTGTAAGACTGCAGCTTCTCCATTATCACTGAACTTGATGACGGTTTGCTTCTAAGATCGATCATTATAATCCATCAACAAAATTGTTTCATTGTTGTAAAACCCTCTAATTACAAAGTAATACTTGTTGGGCTTTCAATGAAGTGAAATTCCCAAAAAAATCTCGGGAAACTCCAATGCCAAATTAAGATTTCAAAAAAAAAAAAAAAAATCAGTCTCAACAATCAAATCTCCTAATGATTTGCCATCTTCGTTTTGGGTCACAGAGATCCCATGCAAGATTGCCCCCAGGGCAGTGGTAAGAGGGGAAATACTTGATTTGTGAGTTAGAAGTGTGAGAAGATAAATCAAACCACTTGCATTAACCGGTAAACAATGAGAATCGAAAAAGACATCTTTAGAGAGTGAGATTATATTTGCTTGTCTCCATGCACAAGTCTCAGAGTCGAAGATTTCAACCAAATAATTGCCAGGTCCCAAGTGCCTAAATATAAACATATCCAAATGAAGGAATCTAATAATAATAACTACCAAAAATGGATGGAAAGAAAATTAGACTATAAAAAGAAAAGAATTTAAAAGATGTATTTTATCATCAAGTTTTCTAGCCTTAAATGAATAGTCTTGCTTTTGTTTTTCCCAGTTTTATCTTGGTCAACATAAAAAACATACGTTGCCATCTCTAATGGTTATTTTTTTCAAAAAAATGGAGGAGATTACAAGAACTGCCTAACTCTCAAAGGTAAAAATTTATACATTAGTTTCCCCTCTAATGAAAGATAATTTTTCTGTTTCAGTTTAATGAATGACATAAGGTTGATTCACACACCAGGTTCACATGTGCCAATATCACTTTCCAATGTCAACTAGCCTTGTAAATGAATTTTCTTATCCTTTCTCTTAAACTTTGACATCACTACTAACATATACAATGCTCAATGATCTGAAACCATAGCATCTAATTAATCTTGCTCGTATTCAGAGTTTCCTTTGGGCTTGGCCAGTTCAAAAAGAGTCCTGTTTGAAAAAGTATAGTTGCCAATGTGCACACCAGCTGGATTTTCTATAAGAATTTGTATTTTTTACTAAATGATTAGAGGACATATAGGTAGTTGAAACAGTAATCATCTTGAAGCTCTTCAATCTTCACTTTCTTTTACAAGGTAAAAGTTATGTTGAAGTTCTTTAATCCTACAAAGCATTGATTATTGAAGCACGATAAATGCAGACAATATCACTCATAGACACTTAAATTGACAAATATGCTAAATAAGTTAATCATCCTCCTGCAGTAAGAACAATAATACAAACCCCAAAATTAAGGGCAACCCTTGTTTTGTAAGACTGCAACTTCTCCATTATCGTCTGAATTGATGACTCTGCTTCTAAGATCATCCGTTGCCCTCTAATTACAAAGTAATACTTTGTTGGGCTGTTCTTGAAGTGAAATTCCCAAAAAAGTCTCGGGAAACTCCACTGCATTTGCTTGTTCTATTAAGACAAGAAAAAAAAAATCACTCCACAATCAAATCCCCTATTAAGGTGCAAAAGTACTCACAGAGGGCATTGGTCTAGTGGTAAGAGGGCAACGCGTGATGTGTGATTTTTTACGGGTTTAAATCTTCAGACAAAAGCCAAGTATTGAATGGAAAAGTAGAGGGACGGGGGCCCATTTCATTATACATCAATTTCGAAATTACCATTTCAGGAAATGATTTGACATACGAGGTTGAACACACACAAGTGTGACTATCCTGTAAAAAAAAGTTATTACTACTAACAAATACATCAATGTTTCCCTGCATCTGTTACATATAGCCTAGAAGGATCAGGGGTTTTCTCCTAAAGGACACTGCATTTAGCCTCACCAGAGGCCGCTCAATAGGAGTCCTAAGTTTTCTTTTAATTTTTTAACTTTGTAAATCTTTGGCCCCCACCCCCCAATCTTCCCAAAAGGCTGCCTACGAAAGCGGACCAATCTATTCTTGGCCAAAATCATTCCAACACTACTTCACTTATAAATAACTTACCTTACAGAAGAGTAAACCTTCCCAAAAATCCAATCTTTTTAGTGAACCCAGATTTTAATTAAAAAAAAAAAAAAAAAAAAAAAAAGATAACCCTTTTACAGTAAATCACAGGTATAAACAAAAAACACAAAGATACTACTATGGGTTATTAAGTAATGAAATACCTCTAAGCATGGGTTTATAGAAGCTAAGGGTGTGTCCGGTATGGAGGAAAATATTTTTCATGGAAAATAAGTGAATTTTTTAGTACTTATTTTTTCATGTTCAGCTGGTTGAGAAAAGGCCTAAAATAATTCTTTTACTTGGAACACTAATAGTACACAATATTTACTAAAGTAGAGCACTTTTAGTCACAAGCCAAAGATTCCATTAAGTTTTAACAGAGACATCAACTAAGCAGCAAAGGGATGAAACTCGTTCTCCTTGGGAACACGTACATTACCTATATATTCTTTTCCTTGTTGTATTAATAATAACATAATCTCTTCCTGAGATAATGGATCAAGATATTTGTCAAGATTTTCAACTAACTGAACCATGAACCATGCTCCATATCGGATGTGGTGGACTAGTAGTATTCATTCCCGAGTCATTCATGCTGATGAGCTCTTGGGAATGTTATTGTGTTCTGATTGAGAAAATCTCCCCCTAAACAAGACACCTTTAGAGACTACATTGTGAATGTTATTGTGTTCTGATTGAGAAGAACAAATCTTCTATTTATAAAACTCTAAATTTCTCCTACAAGAAAAGGAATAAATATGGTAGAATATTTTTCCCCAAAGAAAATCTTTTCTATCAAGAAATCCCTTTTGAAGTAAAACACAATTATGGTAAAATTCAAATAAGGTAGAAAATTCAGGGTAAACTCTAACATCAAGAACTCTTTTTTCTCTTTCTTTTTCTTTGGTAAGTTAGTACGTGACTCCATTTTCATCTCTGTTTAATTTTAACAGACTAAATGCACACTTTAGTAAACAGATACTAAAAAAAAGAATATGGATGATTTTAATCCAAGCCCAAAATGAAAAAAAAAGATCACCCCTTTACAGTAAATCACAGTTATAAACAAGAAAATACAAAGATACTTATTAGGAATAGTACCTCTAAGCATGGGTTTATAAAAGCTAAGAGTAGCTTTCCATCTTCCTTGTTTAATACTTTCAACACATTGAGATACTTCACTCACTATTTGACTGTTCACTGTTTTCCCTGCATTTGGCTGCCAATGCAAAACCCTACCCATAAACAAAATAAATAATTAAATATAAACATACACACCAAAATCTATAATTAATGTTAAGTGCTTAGTGAAATTAAAAAATGGTTACCATTTGATTGGCATTTTGTTGATTGCAGATACACTTCCCTTCAGCCCTTTGGTTCTTCTTGGAGGAAAGAATTTAGGAATCTTGAAAATATATGTAGTGTATTTTTTTTTTAGAGAAAATGACAAATATTGTCCCTTATGTTTAAGGGTAGGTTCAAATAGTCCTAAAGTATGCACTTAACAGTTTTGATACTTTAAGTTTGCCAAATTTTAACACTTTTTAGTTTCCGTCGAATATTTAACAATTTATGCAACACAAAAAACTGCACTAAACACTAAGAAGATATAGAAATTACATCTCAAAAAATTGCACCAGACTCTAGGAATAAATTGAAAACATCAGAAACTACAAAAAAATAAACCTCTATATGTGAGTTCTAGCTATTTTTTTCTTAGTTCTCGTCAAATCTAACATACAGAGTTCGGTAAATTTTTAACAGAGACTAAAGTGTTAATTTGTTTCAATTTAAAGGACCAAAACTGTTTAGTGCATACTTAAGGGGCTATTTTGAACTACCCTCAAACATAAGGGACCGACTTTATCATTTTCTCAAGATCTATTATTCTCTCTGTTTCAATTCATTTGTGTTACTTTCCTTTTAGTCTATTTAAAAAAAAAAAAAATGTTATTTTTTACTTTTAGTGTTCTTTTACACCAATATCCTAATATATTCAGTAAGATTTAAAAAATCTTTTTTTTTTTAAATTGTCAAACAAGTTACATAAAATAAACAAATAGTGAAAAATATCAAATTTATTTGATTAACAATTAAAGTTCAATAAAAAATTTGTTTGCATTTATCCAAGTGACTTGATGGTATAAATTTTATACAGAAATTCAAGTCGAATAAATTAATATGAATCATATTACATTATGAAACTTTTCCAGTAATTTTTTCCATTTAAGTCTTGAACAGAGTACTTAATAACTAAAGAGTGAGGAGAATTAGGTACACCAAAATATTAGTACATTTTTAAAAGTTATTAGCGTGATTTAATTAATTCTAACGGGTTATTTTCTGTCACTTTGCTTAGGGAAAAGAACAAAACATATTCTGTCACTTCGCATAGGGAAAAGAACAAAACATAAAAGTTAGCGCAGTATCAAATGCTTAGAATTTGGGAGTATACGAAATATTTCCCTTTTTGTATTGTGTTATTGTAATGAATGAACAAATATCATTAAATCATATGATAGAAGTTACACATATATAAGAAGAAAAAAGAAAGAAATAAATGACTAGAGGTTGTAGTTGAATCATTAACAATAAAGGGTTGTTTCGTAATAAAGTAAGAAAATAGGAGAAGTTACATAAATATAGCAAATGAGTAAAATATTTCATAATTTACAATTATTAACTAAATCACATAATCTACAATATATACCGTATAAACGAGTAAGTGAGAAACAAGATGGATCAAGATAAATTTGAAGCTCAACAAAGGAACATTCCATTAAGTAAAAACGGGGTTTTGAAAATAAAAAGAAAAAAAAAAGAGTTAAAAGGAGAAGAAACAGAGGTATCAAAATTTAAAATTTATACAATAATACAATACAATTGTTTAAACACAGAACAAAACAAACGTTTCTTTTTTATAAATTAAAAAAGAAGAAGCTCCAAATGGACTCTTAGTGGCGCACATAAGGTTGGAAGAGGGTCTTGAGATGGGATTGTTCCCACTCCAATGTTTCCCACCAATTTTCATCAACGACGATTTCTCTAAGGGCTGGAAAAGGATGTGCATTTGTAGTGGGAGCATAGAAAGGCAGCCTCTTCAGCTTGGGGCACTTAAAAAAGCTCATCGATTCAAGGGAATCACAGATGAGTTTTCCCTCACAGATACTCTTCAATTTAGGCAGGGTGGACAGTCTGAGCTCTTTTAGCTTTGGAAGGATGAGAATGTCACTACTTGTACCTAATTGGCTACTTCCATCTTGGTCTGTTGCTTCCTCTGCTATTATCTCTTCCATCTCTTTACACCAATATACATAAAGCTTCTCAAGGTTTTTGAGATCCGGAAAGATAGCCCGTGGAAACAACTTCTTCATCTTATTGCAATCTTTGATACTCAATACTGTGAGACCCGAGAAGGTGTGAGATGCAATATTTCCCTTACAAAGCCCAACAAGATTTGGCAAACAAGAAACAGTCAGACTATGGAAACATATGCAGTGTGGATCTGTAGTAGTATTTCTACCAGAGGACACATTGATAATCCATTTTATGTCATCACAAAAGTGGATGGTGCAGTTCAAGCCTCTTAAAGTAGTCTGTGACAGAAAATTGTCCACGAAGCAGCTACTCAGCCCATGGCAGTTTTCAATACGTAGAATTTGAATGCAATGTGGAAGAATAATTGATGTTGGTGCTTCTCCTCCACCTGCTTCAATGGTGCAATCTTTTACGATCACTCTTCTTTCTTTGATGATTTTATGATTTTCATGGTCAATGCTATAGGGAAAGGACGAATTTGGCCCTATGAGTATGTCATACCACCAATCTTTCTCATAGTTACGACGACTTCTCATGAACTTGTTGAAGTTATGCAAATCGCGGAACCGGCCTCCAAATACTTCGAGCAGCTCCAAGCTGGCCAAGTCTTCAACTTGTGCATTCACACATAGAGGAAGATTGAGGTATTGAAGCTGGAAAAGTTTAGGAAATATCTCCTTTGGCAGATCTATTCGACCCATATCTAGAAATTTAAGCTTGACCAAGTTTCCCATGCCTTGAGGTACTTCCTCAATACCAGTTCCAGATATATCTAACACCCTTAGATTTTTGAGCTTTCCCAGTGGTGGTATAGATCTGAGCTGTTTACATCCTCGGAGCAAGAGTGCTCTAAGACTTCCCAAGTTAGAAATGCAACTCGGCAAATCCATAAGCTCTGAGTTGCTGCTCAAGTCGAGTACTTGGAGGTTGTTCATATGCTGAAAGAAAGATTCCGGGATACTTCTCAACCTACAACAACGAAAAAGCAAGGTTGATAATGTTGGGCAATTCGGTGCCATGTCTTCAGGGATTCCCCGTATGTAGCTTTTAAGAAAAGAGACTTTATCCAAATCGAATGCCCAATCTTGCTCCTCCGGCACTTGTGATCTTAATTCAGTCCTTACCATGTACCTTGGTTTAACATTTGTTATCCGCAATGCCATTTCCCTAAGTAAATCATGCATCTTTACTGCTTCACAATGCTTACCATCATATATGCCATGAGTTGCTTCAAGTAAGCAGACCTTCACTAGTTTATTCAATATGGTATGCCCCTGGTCAAACTCTTCTTGCCTACTATTTCCCTTCACCAGTCCCTCCATGATAAATCTATCAATTAGTTCATCTCTATCAATTTCATCGTCCTCGGGATACAAAGCACAGTACAAGAAGCACTCTTGCATATTTGTATTTCTCAACCGATCATAGCTATACTGCAGTACCTTGAAGACATCACTTTCCATGTCATCGGGAAATTCTTTCAAAGCGTTCCTCCACTCCCTTATATCAGTCACCCCTCTCATGCTTCCTGCCAAAGTGATGAGCCCGAGTGGCAAGCCCTTGCACCTTCTTGCCATGGATTTGGCAACTGGCTCGATATCTGGACTAAGCAGAGTCTCGTCTCCTAGACTCTTCTTGAACAACTCCCAAGCATCATCAGTGTTGAGTTTCTCCACTTCAAAAAGTTTCTTACAACCCATCTTTTGGCAGACTTCACACGAGCGAGTAGTTAGAATCAGTCTACAGCCTTCCACACCAAGAGGGTCACCCAACTTCTCCAAGCTAAGGCGATCCCAGACATCATCCAATATGATAACAATGTTCTTCCCTTCTTTGAATGCCCCGTTTAATTTGGCTGCCCTTATCTGCTCATCAACCTCATCGGAAAGATCCAGTTTTACAATTTTGGCAAGAACATCTTGCAATCTTTTGATGCTAAAACCTTGAGAAACAGTAACCCAACAGACTTTATAACTCTCATTAACAAGACGATTATGTATATGCTTTGCCAAAGTCGTTTTGCCCACACCTCCCATGCCATATATACCGATGCTTGAGACATTTTCAACATGTAACCACGTCCAAATCACTTCTAAATTTTGTTTTGATTTTTCCTCGTGAACTTGAGGCGCCAGTAAAAGACACTCCTCGCTCTCATACATATCATGTACGAGCGTTCCAAAATGTTTACTTTGCTCAAGAAGTTCTCCAACCCTTCCATTCATCTTCTCCAAAGCACCTCCATTTTTCTTCCCTCTTGCTACTTCTTCTTTTAACACATGTAATCCTTCTTTGACCTTCATAACCTCGTCAAACCAAGAACCAACTTCTCTTTTCCTCTTCTTCTTCCCATATCGCTCTAGATTCTCAACATCTGTCTCCACATCAGATGCTCTATCTGATAATAGCTTTACATTTCTTTCTAGAGTTTTCAAATTCTCATCAAAGTCAGTGATACTTTTGACCTTATTTACTGCAAAATCAACAAACTTCCCAAGAAAAGCGTCCATGATGGTCCAAAAAGCACTGTAATAAACCAAAAGAATGTAATTCAGTTGCAGTGGCAAAAATCAAAATCAACATGTAGTTTACTAAAAACATTACCCTCCACAACACTCTTCCACTTTGAGATATAATCAACATATTTGACTACTTCTATACTATTTACAATTTTCAAGAATTCAAATTTAATAATTTATATTTATCATCACACGACATTTCAAGTTCCTAATTCCTGAAAGCAAAGATAGAATCACACATGAAAATTAACCACTCTTCTCGATTTTGGTCCTATGATCAATGAACTTGATCATCTTAAGAAGATTCCTTGTTTTTTATATATATATATATATATATATATATATATATATATATATATTTTTTTATATATATATTAAAAAAGAAAAGAAAATAATTAACTAAGTTGTAAGTAATACACGTTTAGTAAACACATGAAGTTAAAAATAAATTACCTTTTCAGCTGCTCAGCAGTCAGATCTGATGTCAACTACACAATGAAAAAGAAGAACAATAATTAGCATGGAAGTTTATATTTAAAAAAAAAAAAACCTGGAAATGAAGTTTAAATTATCAAATAGAATGAAAAAGAAGCACAAGACATACTTAATGAAGGCTTAAAGAATCAGTAGTTACCTTTGATCTTCAAGAACGTAAGAAATCAAAAGCACTTTCTATAATTATAAATGGGGGAAATACTGATTGGTTTTGGTCAACGTCTTTCTTTAAGAAATAACAAAGATGTGGTCCAGAATTTTCTTGGACATAACTCTTTTGTAAAGATATTTCTTGGTGGGGGTTGGTGGGGAGGGAAAGGGAATTGAAAAAAAAATTGGGGAGAAAAGAGTTTTGTTAGACAAACTGTTTTTTTTTTTTTTCAGAAAATGATTGGAACAATGTTTTCTAAAATCATTTTAAAAAACATAAAATGTAGCCTAGTCACTATCACTGAAAAATGTTCAGTGGCTATTCCCCACTGAATGAGAATAAAAGTGATTTTTTTGTGATAACTTTTTTCCGCGTTTCAATAGGAACATGTTTCTCGCCGTGTGTTTTTTCAGTGAGTTGGTTCGAAGATGAATGAGGTGGGAAAATCATGTTTTATAACACAAATTTTTCACTGAATGTCGGTGGTAAAAACCTCTGTTTCTACGAATGAGTAATTTATTTGAAGAAAAACAGTAAAAATTATGCATCAAAATTTACAAAGCAAAGGTTGATATAAGAGAAATGCATTAAAGTT